>NC_139946.1:29768316-29943316 GCF_963454915.1 Gymnoscopelus microlampas
ACACAGTTATGCATAGTGTTTTACTCCCCAGCGTTCCTCGGAGTTCATCCAAAGTTCGGCTCAGCACAGAGTACAAAGTAACTTGGACCCCTTCCTGGCTGCGCACCCTTTGCTTTTCTCTTTCAGTTGGCAACCCATAAATACACGGTGCAGGTTTCAGAGCTTAAGAGAAAAGATTTGGTGCTTGTCCTGTATTCGTATGCTTTATGTGCTGCATGCAATTCATCAGTGACAGCAGTGAGTTTTACACTGTAAAATCCTGAGTGGTAATTTAACCCTGCAGAGCATACAAATGTAACCGAATAGGGTCCATTCGGTTACATCTGTATGCTCTCAGGGTTACAAATGGATACATTTACTCTTAGGATTTTGCTGTGTATGCTTTAGTCACAGGCGAGGACCCTTGTTGCAGGTTTTACATAGCTGGAACCCTTGTACTGCGGTTAATACTTTTAAAATGTAAAAAATGATGTTGAGTAGTTTTGCATCAAATCACCTGTGCAGTCTGCATTAGAATTGACACAAAGCTAGAGAGTCAAAAGAAGTCAATACTTATTTTTCATTGCTTTCGTCTGGAATAAGCCTCCTGTTTAGTATGTAATTTGGTGTTCCAGGCTTGCTGCCAAAGTGTAAAAATCATCATCGTGGTCCCCACCACCTAAATAGTATATGTGTTTTAAATAGCTCTTCAACTTTGGTTCAGTCTATGCTAGTGAAGCAATGTAAAGGTTGAGGTTACGGCTGGTTTAGCAGTTGTTTTAATGTAAACACTTTCTGTGGAATTCAGAATATCTTTTATTAGTTATACCAAGAGTAATTTAGCCAGCAATTTGATTATTGTCGATGTCCAATTTTTAAGAATTGGGAAAAATAACCTGTGTTATTTATTCACGAGCTATTTACTTTTCATTGGTACATTTTTGATAAAACCCACAGACAGACGTAACCACTTTTAACCTGGCATCCCATTTTTGGGCATGGCATTATAAGTGAAATTGTAAAACATTTTTCAAAAATTGTTAAAATAGCTGATCTACAAGTTCATGATGTGTCGTGTGAGCTTGTAGATCGGCTATTTTCGCTACTTTAGTGCTACAGTGTCATCCGACAAAGTATAAAATAACGTAGCATTCATATATGAAATAATATAAAAAGGTTTCTGCCCAAGCCGACACCAACAATATGTAATTGTTTTCTCTAGACTAGATAAAGTATCAGATTTCAAATTTTATTGTGCTACTTCTCCGTAAAATATTTAATTGTTTTCTGTTGAAAATGTATATTTTTGCGATGTTGCGGTTAAAGACACCAGCATCAATGTGTCTCGATAAATTCTCTATTTTCATAGAAATTCATAGCATGTTGCTCCCTCTAGTGGTTACGTTATTTCTTATTTAAAAAAAATCTGTTTCGCTTTGGTAATTGTCTAGACAGGCCTGGCAAGTTTTAGTTTTAGTGTCCACTTGCAAAAGGTTTCTTAGTTTTGTTTGTTTTTATTTAGCTGCTGATACATTTTTTGGTTGAAAATGTATGCTTTCATTTTAATCGTCAACAACAAGAAAAATACATGTATGCATTTTTAGCAGTGGTGGAAAAAGGTACTCAAATTGTTTACTTAAGTAAAAGTGTCAATACTGCAATATAGAAAAGAAATACTCTGTTACAAGTAAAACTCCGGAATTCAATGAGTAAAGTACAAAAGTATTAGCATCACAATGCACTTAAAGTACCAAAAATAAAAGTACTCATAATGCACAATGTCCCATTTCACAAGTTCAAAATGTATTAAAATCTTTTGAAAATACCAGATCTACAAGCAGATCAGCTATTTTCAAATGGGCAAAATATATATAGGGCTGAAGTGGTAATGTTTGTTTTGGGATAATAATCTAAATCTGCAAAGTAACTAGTACTGTAACTAAAGCTGTCAAATGATTGTAGTGGAGTAAAAGTACAATATTTGCCTCTGAGATGTAGTGGAGTAGAAGTAAAAGTATTGAAAATTGGAAATACTGAAGAAACTAAAAATGTTACTTCAGTACAGTACTTGAGTAAATGTACTTTGTTTCTTTACACCACGGATTTTTAGGATGTTGGTAATTGATGCTGTCAATGCATTAGTAGTGAATATCGGTCCTATACACTGCTATAGTTTTCCTTTGATACAGTGTATTTAATTATTATGGCTTAATCAAAAAGCTGAACGAAAGGAAAACAGCCTTCTTATTAGTTTCGTTCTTTTTTAACTGCTTTTACAGAGCGTATATTTTTGAATAGAATCTCCTTGATTTTTCTCTCCCCACACTTAAAATTACACGTTTTATGTCAGTTTAAAAACACGTCAAAACACACTATCTCTTGTAGTGTTTGCATTTGTTCTAGTCAACTATAATAACCCCAGTACTTTTCTTTACAGTCTGAAGTCACAGGAGATACCACTTTGAATCCAGTTTGGTGCTAACAAGCCCCCCGCTCTCCCGTCTGCCTCCCTTTGTACCAACTGTCAAACTCGTCCTGTTGCGTCTTTTTAAAATGGCAAGGTTAGCACTGCAACAGCCAAAACACTGTCTGCACTGCACTGCTAGCTTATTCGTGCCGCTATATATATTTCTTGGTGTGTAAGAAACATTTTGTGCTTTTCTTTGCAGTGCCCAGACAGTCCACACCACAGTTATGATTTTGCGAGTAATAGAGCTACTATGTGTCCATAGACTACACACAGTCAAATCTTCAGTGTTCATTTATCCATTTGTAACTCAGAGAGTATACAAATGTAACCATTTACATTTATATTTGCAGTACATTTGTATACTTTCTGAGTTAAATGAACACAGGATTTGACAATATTTTCCGTCGGTCGCTGTCCCCATTGCAGCTGACAGCACCTGCAGGACAGAATGCCAGCGTTGATCTAGGACCTGAACTTCTGACCCACTCTGTGTATTTTTACTGGGACGCAGTGAAGGATGGCCAGCAGAAATATTGTGAAGTATAAACAAGCACAATGGTGCGCTTACACCCGAGAGGAAAGGAGGAGGAAGGAACACTTTATTTAAACTAAGGCGTCTTCTTTCTTTTATTTTTTTTGCATCACAGACACTGGTTTCTTTTTTTTCTCTCTTTGCCCAGTTTCATTCCAAGCATATTTTGGTAGTCTTTTTTACTCAAGGAGGAATGCTATTTTTCAGAGGCTGTGAATGAGTATGTGCGCCAGGGAGAATGAGAGAGGGAGAGTGTGTGTGTGTGTGTGTGTGTGTGTGTGTGTGTGTGTGTGTGTGTGTGTGTGTGTGTGTGTGTGTGTGTGTGTGTGTGTGTGTGTGTGTGTGTGTGTGTGTGTGATGGAGAAAGAGCGTGTGTCTGTGTTTTTACAACAAATGTGAATATGCTGTCTTTAAAACTAGTAAAAGCTACAGGGTAATATACATGTCTACGGAGAAAGTGGCACGTTATTTAATTGAAACAATGGCTTTCCTATCAACACTGTCCATTCAGTTCTACACAGACAGTCCTGACCATATATGTGTTTTTAGGTTTGCTATGCATCTGAAATGCAGAGTAAAGGTAAAAATAGCTCCTTGACAAGGAAAGTTGGAGTTTGCCGTCATTAGTGCATGTGTGCATATCCTAGCAGTACCGCTGTGCTATGAGAGGCTCTGACAGGGACTTTCCAAAAATACATTCAAACAATTTGACTCCTCTGCTATTGGTCCATGAAACCCTAACCTTTCAACTGAATTCTATAACTTTATGGCCTGGTATATTTAGGCACATATCATATAAATATGACACAACTCAATCTGAGAACTATCTGTCAGTGTGCTCTATCTACAGTATGTATCACTCCATCTGTCTACTGTATCTATCTATTATGTAGTATTGTAATATAAAATAACATGAATAAAATCTAACATTATGTTATATTATACATATAGTATAGCTAATTTAATCCATGAATAGAGGATAGGTGAAAACAGGTCAGGTGGTATATGTATTATATGTTGTTCTTGTTACTTTTTACGTGGCACTAAATAGTTTACGTTGCAATCTGTTTACGTGACCATTTACCCTGTCATTTCTTGGCTACTAGCGTTCATGACACTTTACTCTGATGTTGCATTTATTAAGTCGCTCTGGCTAAGAGCTTCTGCTAAAGTTGTAAAATGATACATGTTTTTTTTTTGTACTGAAATACATATAAGTATGACTACTTTCTTTTGCACTGTCAATTTTTGGTTTTGATTGATGAAAAGGCCGCTTTAGATAAGCAAATGCTTGACAAACTGATTTGGAAAATGATCTGCCTTGACCTCTGTAAACACTTGGCCAACATCATAAATCTCTACCAGCCCCAAACAAAACCACTCCTTGAGTGAGCTGCTCAGTAAATATGCTGCTCTGACTTGCTGTTGAATTTTCTTCCTCTCAACCTCAACAAAAGGCCAACTTTCTCGTGGCCTCTGTTTGAACAGTGTAAGGTTTCACGCCTAGGGGATCCTCCATTTATAAAAATGACTGGCTGGGTGATGTAATGTTATTTTTTGAAGGGTGAAAATAGGGTGTTTTACAGAGGGCAGGCGAGTAATGTTTGACGGGATGAAATGAGCCAGAGATCTGATTATGGGTTGTGGGGGGTGGGAGGTTGTGGGGGTATGGAGTCCTACACTATATTGAATTGTCAGTCCATTCACATGTTTGGCATCTGCCTATTTGTATTGTAGAGGTATGAACTTGCCTCTGCCCGGCATGTCATTGTGTAAACAGATGACGTCAGCCGTCATAATCACCAGAAAGAAACTCGTAGGATTTATGTCCAAGTGCAGAGGAATGGGTGATTTGTCTTTTTAACCACATTAACCTTAGCGTCCCTATTCTGGGTATACGTCATAGTAGGCGAACATTCTGCAAAATAAATCAAACATTCTACAAAACTGTAGACACGTTGTGAGCTTTTAGATTATTTTCTAGACCAGGGGTTCTCAAAATTCTCTATTCTAGGACCCCATATTATGGGGTAAATCCACACTTTTTTCCTTTTTTTCAGTTGTCAATGTGCGAACCTACCGCCACCTTCCTGTGACCCCACTTGGGGTCCCGACCCATAGGTTGAGATCCTTTGGTGTAGAGGGAAAAAAGGAAGGGGCCAAGGGTAGACCCCTGGGCACCCCAATCAACAAAGTATACATTGTTTAAGAGGTTAAAAGACTTGTTTGTTTTTTTTAGCTTAGCCAAGGGTTGCGTCTTCAGTTTTTGAATCTAATGCCTGATACAGGTACGGTACTGCTGTGTGTAGTTCTACCCACAGTACCACATGGCTTACTATCAAGACCACTGGTTTAGAGAAACCCTCCCAAGGAATATTTCTGTAATTCAGTGGAAGGAATGCAGGGCTTGTAGAGAACCAACGTAAATGTAAACTAGCAGGTCGTAAAAAGGTTATTTTCACAATATCGTCGATCCCAAGGAGATGTTCAGTACAGCAGATGTCGACTTGAGATATATGGGTATGGGTCATAGATGTACAGTATTGTCAGTCACACAGCTGCGCGTCCTTTCTAGTCTTTTTAAGTCTCTGGCCGGAGAGGATTCAAATATGTGCGCCTTTTGTCTCCCTTTCATCCTTCCTCCACTGTGCTGATACAGCAGCATTCACAGAGGGATGGGGGGAGGGGGGTTGGGGTGCCAATCTAGCTGCCACAGCTGTTTCCCCAATCTCTCTGCTTAATCATCCACTGAGAGGAAGAGCTAAGATCTAATTCTGCCCGGAGGATCACGGCATTACGGGCAAAATGGAACAAATGGGGCAATCTGTATGTTTTGAGTAACCACTTTCAGCATGGGGTCCCTACATTTTGAGCATGTCATCATAGTAAAATAGCCGATCTGCAAGTGACACCGTCGTATGACAAAGTATAAATCGGGCTTAAGTGGTTTACTACCCAAGGGTGCCTACTGGCTCCTTTTAATGGCATTTGTTGTCCAACCGTCGTCACAATCAGAGTTTGAGTGACAGTACAGCAAGTGGTGTGTTGATATCATTTACGGTATAGAACAACGTGGTTACGTTATAAATTATGCAAATTGTCAGTCGCCTAATTGATACATGTTAATCATATTAAGGAGCTTAATTATAGGAATCTTACTGCGCTGCGATTTGGTAATTAACAGTGACATCACATTTACAAGGAACGTGATCTATTTTTTCACTTTACAGGATAAGTTGTTCCACCATTATCATGCCCTCTCAACCCGATTATAGTGAAAAGGAAAAATGTAGAGTATTTATTTTCTATAAAATCGAGCTGACTGACAATATGTGAATTTTCTCCTCTTCTTTCTGGGTCAGTGAAACACTGTTCATATACTGTAAAATTAAATTAAAATGAAGTCACATTTAGCTCCTACCAGTCCTCTGCCAGTGTGGAGCATGCAGGATGGAGACAAGTGGACTTGTAAATGAGCGCAGGCCACTAGCATTCACCAGACTAGTAGACTCCTGTGCTCAAACCCTGCTCAGAAATCACAGCACTGCCAGTTGCTCCAATCAAGTGGTCTGCAATCTCAATCCCTTTAGATTTGGCCAGCCTTTTTTTTTTTTTTTTTCTTTCTTCGTACCAGCCTCCTTAATATGTTACGAATTTAATCAAGTCCGCAAATTTGTTATGCACGTTAAATTGAACACGCAACGGCATATGCGAGTGTGGTTGCCATACCAACCCCCCCAGGAGTTCATTTTCCATAATGTAGTGTTTGGAATCTCATTTCCTACCACTCTCCCCTGCTGCTATACGCAGACGCCACCTCCAGGCCTCTTCTGTACGTACGCTACCAATGAGCCTTTCACACACCGGGGAAAGAGAGGGAGAGATAGGGAGAGAGACAGAGAGAGAGAGAGAGAGGGAGACAGCTGGGGAGAGAGAGAGAGAGAGAAAGCTTGTGGGAGAGAGATATGGTGAACAAGAGATGGAGAGGGGGAGAGAAGGAGGAGTGAGAGAGAGAAATAGCAGGAGAGAGGGAGATATGGTAAATGAGAGAGAGAGAGAGAGAGAGAGAGAGAGAGAGAGAGAGAGAGAGGCCTCTCTCCACGTAGTGGAAATGACACAAATTAATATACACTACTTAAACCAGACCAAGATTAATGGTTCCCTTTCGCCGCAGCTTAGTCCCACTGTCAGTTGCCGGGTGCTCGTTGGACAAAATCAACACTAATCAACATTTATTCCACTTTTGCCCTGGGCCCTCAAGGAGTCTGGCGGGACCGTGCCCCCCCCCCCCTCCCCCCACCCCACCCCACCACCACCTTCCAGCAATCCAGGCAGCCCTCCCCTCCCTTCCTCCGTCCGTCTCGCTACGCTTTTCACCTCTCATCCAGCTCCTCCATACATCACCCTCCTCACGCCGCTCCTCCTCGGCTCCTCTGAGGAGAGTGCTGCGCCCCTTCCTATCAGGACACATTAGAGTCATGATAGATTTTCTCTTTTCATTTGCATCTGATATTTAACACAGCAAAGCAGTTGCTCTGTCACTTTACAGTAAACCTGTGTGTGTGTGTGTGTGTGTGTGTGTGTGTGTGTGTGTGTGTGTGTGTGTGTCTGTCTGTGTGTGTAAAATCCTGAGTGTTCATTTAAACTCTGAGAGTGTACAAATGGAACCAAATGGACCCATGAGGGTCCATTTGGTTCCAATTGTACACTCTCAGAGGTACCGCTCCGTTTTTGTTTGCATACGTATCTTGTGTGTCTGTGTGCCTGAGCTTGTGTCTGTGCATAACATTTTAGGCAGTCACCCCCGGTCGCTAATCTTATCTCCACTCAGCCACCGTTGCATTATCAGAAACAGGATGTGCAGCCATTATTATATCTATGTCACTTAAATGTACTGTACAGGTCTAGATTTTCCCTGGGAACCTGAGATTCCCGTTTGTCACAGTAAAGACAATAGTGATTGGACAGGACACCTATCTCCATGCAGTGAAAAAAAAAACGACCATTGCATATTTACAAAATTAGCATCATATCTTTTCACAGTTGATCGTTTTGGTGCTTTCCAAGAAAGTGTACATTTATGCGTTACACCTACAATGTACAGATCTCTTATTAAGCACATTGTAAATTTGCTTTTGGTTTGGTCGTAGAGCGTTGATCTGGATGTCTCCTATTATTCTGTAGTAATCTTAGCCAAGTGAATACATTTGTCTTCCACTTCAGCTAGTCAACATTGTCTTGTCATCCCATAGGTGCAGACAAACAGTTGATTGGAGATCATGTTTATTAATAAGAGAAACCTCTGGAGTTACCATGGTACTGTATGTGTTGCTTAGCCTTAGATATTAAAGGAAATTCCCCCAGATTTAATTATGTTTTCACCAGTCGTGTAGAAAAGAATGATCGCATTTCAAGGTCTGAGGCAGAGCTATTAACCTTTGAAAAGATATCTTTACCCCAGGATATTTTGGTCTGTATTATTAGGGAGCATTCACTACTGTCTCCCATAGATGAGTTCATCACGCCACTCAATTTGTGATTTCACGGATGTACAGCAGAGAATGAATAAAGGTGGCAGTGACTAAACTGCTGCATGAGGATTTTCTGTTTGACATACTGTACACTTTGTAGTATGGAGCTCCTGGCAACACTGTAATATAAGGCTCATTTAATTAACTGCGTAAACAAAACCGATTGAGTTCAATTGCATGAATCCAGTCTGTACAAGATTTTACAGAGTATTGGATTCTCTTGCTTCTAGTTTTGGGAGATACAAAGGTGATACTAGAAATCACCTGCTTTCCTATGTTGAGTTGTAATTCTTCTAAATGTACACTGAAAGAGACCAAGTTGCTTCTTTGAAGTAATAATTTCTTCATTTGCTCAAATCCATGCAGACTGTTCATAGTATTCATTGCATACCATGTCACTGGCAATTCAAAGACAACGTTCCTTCTGCTCATCATCTCCTATTTAGCCTGTTACTCCATACAGTAGCCTGTTGGAAGCATACGCCATCACTGCAAACTGTGTGTTTTCTGTTTTAGTCATAGAATAGCTTACTTGTTCAGTCCCATGCAATAACTTTGATAACTGGCAGGAAGTTCCCAGACAAGTAGGGTTTTTTTTTCTGATCAATGCAGTCAACAGGAACCATGTGGTTCATGAAGGACCTGTAAATCTTCAAGTAGCTGTAAGCCTTTATGAAACACACACTGTGTATGAAACCAAAAGCATCCATCAGCCAGAACCGCTCGAGTGTTTACAACTTCACTGAATGTTCAAAGGAGATTTCAAACTAGGCGAATTAAAGGGGGCGAGTTACGAATAATGGCTAACGACACTCCACCCAATGTGAAATGTGCAATGGAATTTAAAGAAAAAAGTGCAAACAAATTACAGAGCGAATAATATAGAGGAAACACTGCTGTTACTATGCTTTAAATAATATTAACTAAATGTAACAAATCCTTCGGTCATTCTAAAACAATATAATATTCATGGAATTTGTCCACAGCTTGAACTTTCCTCTAACTATGACTCACGATGTACTTGACATTAACCACGTCCTATATATTTTGTTGATCTCAGTGGTCTGTATTTGTAGATCTATTTTTGTTGAATGTTTGGCTATTTTTGCCGAAGGTTTGCCTATTATGACCTGCCCAGAGAGGGATGCTAGGGTTCATATGGTTAATGCTGACCATTTTCCAAAGCATGACATGAATTGTGAGTTTTTTTTAGGAAGTTGTTGGATTTCATTCATTTCAGTACAGTATGAGAACTTGCTGAGACTTGAACCTTGCTTGAGCTACAGTAAGTAATCCAGCATGATAAATGTCATGGTGCGGTTATTTCTTTGCAAAGTTACGTTATCATTGTGTTTTGAAAAGTCGAGCCAAAATGAGTCCCTTGAGTAACTAAAATGTCCTTTTATCAAACGTTGACTCAATTATTCCGGTACATTTGGAAATGTTTGGATGACTTTGGAGAAAATGTAAACATGCAAAAAAAGGAAGCTATTAATGAAGAAAAAATCTATGTTTATCTATCTATGATATTATGGTTGATGTTGTGAATAGACAATGACACGATGTTAGATGAAAGGCACATGCTGGCTGCAACTTAATTTAAATTCATACTGAATAACATCATGACAAGATATAGTTTACACATAACTTCAAATGGCCATCCCCATTATGATCTGAACGATCTGGTCAGAGAAAATAAATAATAAACTTGGGAAATGGCTGCTAAACCCCTATCTTTTGGAACTACACATTCATACTCACTGTGTATTAATTTAATGAGAGTGCACAAAGGGTCTATTTGGTTCCCTTTGTGCACTCTCATAGTTACAAATGAGTAAGGTTCCATTTGATTCCATTTGTACACTCACAGGGTTACAAATGGGTAAGTGTCCATTGGGTTCTATGTGTACACTCTCAGGGTTAAATTAACACTCAGGATTTCACAGTGTAGGCGTTGTTATGGCACCAACTGTCCTCACTGGATTGGTACCAA
This sequence comes from Gymnoscopelus microlampas, assembly GCF_963454915.1. Classification (NCBI taxonomy): domain Eukaryota; kingdom Metazoa; phylum Chordata; class Actinopteri; order Myctophiformes; family Myctophidae; genus Gymnoscopelus; species Gymnoscopelus microlampas. The sequence continues at coordinate 29,778,822 of NC_139946.1, forward strand.
GTGCTTTGTCAGTCTGTGTCTCAGGTGCCAATCTATGGCTCCCAAAATAAACTGTCGTGCAACATGGCAGGACAGAAAAATGTAGAAGGCGCATGTTGGGCCCCGTGCCCCCTGAAAGGAAACAAATGTTCCGGAGCAGAAATGCATTGTGGTTTTGGACGACGTCCCAGTGCAGACGCCAGTGACATGGTGGGGAACTTTTAGCACGGAGGGTGGCAGGCTGCACCAATGAGCGGCATTCAAAACACAAAACACAAGTGGATCAAACATAGAAAACCAAGACTTGGAGGTTTTCTTTAATGTGTTATTTAATTTATGTTATGTGCTTAGCCTTAAAAAGCTGCTTTTTTTTTTTTTTTTAGTTTTTTTGGTATGATTCTCATTTCACTGTGGACCTGTTGAGATTCTTTTTTCAACAACCCTTTGTTCTCCACCAAGGTCCTTCTCCAGAAATAGATTATGCTTACTGTAGTTAGACCATCTTCCTGCTTCACAAATGGTCCGTCATTTTCTCTCTCTCTCTCTCTCTCTCTCTCTCTCTCTCTCTCTCTCTCTCTCTCTCTCTCTCTCTCTCTCTCTCTCTCTCTCTCTCTCTCTCTCTGCGGTGCCGTGTTACACCTTTTTGGTCTGGGAAGGAGATTTTAAAAACAAAGGATGTGCGATGGATTGAAGGCCGTGGTGAAAGGATGTAAAAGAGTGGTGAGCGTGTGGTGAGGCGAATCCCAGAAACATCTAGCCTATCGCCAAATTCTGACCACCCAGGCAGTCTCTGCTTGGTCAGATCTCTGTCCAGACCACAATGTGCAGCCTTTCGTTCCAGAGCTATAGCTGGCATGGCATTTTTATGGCTAGTGGCTTGAACTAAAGGTGGGAGTCACAGGGGCTTGAAATGAAGGTTCAGCTATAAGCCACGTAATGATGCCCCAGTAGCTAATCTACAGACAAAGGAAGTGGCTCCAAGACACCAAGAGACAGTTATACAGTATGATAGGTGCATGCTGCAGAATAAAGCCTGATTTATACATAGTCGTATGACGGTGTCTCTCGTCGAAATAGCCGTGTCACATCGCTACGGGTTGTGAGCTTGTAGATCGACTATTTTCGTATAGATTAAGCATAGCAACAAGCAAGCAAGCGCATATAATGTTGTCACACTAGACATAGACAGACAGTGTTATTGGTATACAATGTCAGTTGACTGCCCTTTCATTGATACCCCCCACCCCTTATAAATTCCCATTGCCACTGTTCTGTCGCACTACCTCTGCTGTGTAGAGATTTTGTTGATAACTTAATATTCCCACGACAGTGATGAGATAAGAAGGTTTTTAGGAGTTTGGAGGATAGCGTAACCTTGATAAAACGCTTGTCTCAATGACATTGATTTTTACCATCCATCTTCATCCGATATGAAGTATGCAAATGCAAGCCATCGGCTGGGAGTGGAGTACAGTGGTGTTAAATGGGCCATTTCAAATGTTCTTTGTACCATGCTGACTTCCAAATTCACTGTCATCCAGTTCTGGTGCATGTCGAAGCATTTTCTCCCCACCCTCCTCCTTTGAATACTCGATCCCTCCCTCCGTCTTTTTTATGGTATATATCTCACTCCATTTCCTTAGCCTCCTCTTCTTCTCTCCTTTCCTTCTCGTCCCCCTTTTTTCCCTCCAATTTCTCCCCTCCATTTTTCCGCCAGCATTTTCTCTGTGCCCTCTCCTTGCTTGCCATACAAATTAGGTGTGTACTGACAGTGTCAGTACGGCTACTCATAAAATATTAACAGCGTGTAGAAAATTTTACATTGCTACATTCCTCTTCATTTTTAACTATGTCAGCACAGGCTGTGCAACATTTATTTGTGTGAGTTCAGGACAGGAGGCTATTACCCTACTAGCTGTTTTTTTCCCCTCTCTGGATGGTGTCCATCAACGTGCTACTAGCCCTTTGCTAGTAGTTAATTTAACTCTGAGAGTGTACAAATGGGGCCAAATCCATTTGGTTCCAATTGTACACTCTGAGAGTTATAGACCTGTAAGGGTCCATTTGGTTTCATTTGTTTTTACAGTGTAGTCTATCCCCCTTGCATATCTTTCCTTGCCAATGGAAGAGCCTCAATGCTTTGAGCTTTATTTATTTGTACCCACTTATATGAATATGGGCTGTAATTATTTCCTTAGGTTTAAGATCTTGGGGGTGCAGTGAGGTGTTTATATTGGGGCTTTATGAAGCCAGCATTTATCCTTTTTATGTGAAAGGTAAGACTAGACACTTTTCAACCAAACCCTGTACCCATACAGTGTTATGGGTAGCTGTTAAAATGTCTCCATGATTGGCTAGTGTTGAACAGATGGGATTTGACATATCATTTTAGTCATAACCTTTAATGAGTGTGATAAACAAATATATGGGCTCAATTAGAAGTTAAGCATGCACGATAGCAATACAGCCCCCTCCCCATGCCACCACCCCTCCCCTTCCCTTTTAACATAAAAGGAGGAACATATGAAGGATTGTTCTGCATGCCAGTGTCTGAGAGGTGTCAGGCTTTACAGATTTATCTGCAGATGCTATGATTTGGCTTCTCCTTTTACATTTTCTCGTTGTTGTTTTTTTCATGACTGGTCTCCAAGCACATTGAGCCTGGTGGGCGGGGATGGTCCCTCTGTCTGCCTTTTTGTTGGATGGCCCCTATAAAGATGGAACTGTCAATCATTCCTGGGTTCCAGAGTCCTCAGGAGCAGCCTGTGGTCTCACAGAGGGGATGGGAACAATGACTTTTGTCGCCACACACGTGACGTTTCATGGCGACTGTTTCGCAGCGTGTTGCGCGTTGATTCAATTCATCATTTCAATTTGAATGAGGCTCGAGAGGCACGCAGGGGGTTCCATGAAAATTTCAATTATGCCATATACAGATTACAGCCAGGTCATTTTTGATCCAGTGAATGGGGTTACATTACATGCTCTGTTTTTAATCTTTTGGCCTTGTTTAAAGCCACTGAATGTTAAAGGACGACTTCACCACTTTTCAACATATCTTCATATAATAGGTCCTCACTAATGCTCATGATAAAATGATACAATTTTTTTCTAATCAGTCTGTGTCTCAGAGGAGGGCTGTAGACAGTTCAGAAACCCGTCTACCAGTGACATCATCGATGGGGAATCCAAGCTAATAGAAACTGCAGGCTTTGTATTCCTGGAAAGTTGCAATGCAATAATAGATCCCATTGTTCTCGCCTTAATAAAAATCTGAATAAAAAAATTGTAATCTTTTTGGAAAAAAAATCCTGCCTAACGATGATGTCACTGGTAGACGGGTTTCTGGACTGTCCATAGCCCTCCTACGAGACACAGACCAAGTAGAAAAAAATTGTATCATTTTATCATGAGCATTAGTGAGGACCTATTATATGAAGATATGTTGAAAAGTGGTGAAGTCGTCCTTTAACATAGATTACCTAGAGAGCAGAGGAAGGGAACCATTATAGTAATTTATTTTGTATTGTATCGCCCATTCACTCATTTGCAAGCAATTTCCCATTCCGGGTTCTTCGACAAATTTCCCTTGAAAAGTGTATAAGGAAACTTGTTTACTGTAGCTGTGTGTAAGAAGCCAAATGAAATCGCATTCTATTGCGAAGGTGCAGCCTAGAAAATATTATGTCTGCAATTGCTTTGTTGCTGTAAAAAAAATAAATGGAGGAAAATTACTTAATGAGGTGTATCCTCCTCTCTTATCATACGTGGCGGGGGCTTCCTCTCCCCTCGGCTAATGATGATGTGTGGTGCAGGTACCTGTCAGCAAGGCATGATTAATTAAAAGGAAAACTAGGCCAATTTGTCATATCCTTCTGACTATGGTCAGAGAGCAAGGCAAGTTGCACCGGCACCTCCTCCCCGTCTGCACATCGATGCCTCGAACCCGTTTTCGTCCTGTAGCGAATTTCAGTCGCAGCCGCACTGATAAAACAAACACAGTTATAGCCCCAGTGCCAAAGCTCAGACATCCTAAAACTCCTGCCTGATGTCTGAGAGGTCTTGGCAGCTCCGGGGGAGCGGTTATCAGCGCTCGCTTCTGACAGCCTCAACACGGACCTGATAACAATTAGGAGACGGCTGGACACTCCGAATGGCGCTCCGAAATATGTGTGTGTGTGTGTGTGTGTGCCAAGCAGGGATGTCATAATGAAGAGCAGAGACCCGTGGAGTAGATTGGTAGAGGGGCACAGATGCAGCCGGGGGGCGGCTAGCGCTGTGGTGTTCGGGCCAATTTTGAAAGTCTCCGGTGGAGGAAGGCAGGGTGGGAAAGCCGGTCGACATTGAAATGCAAAAGGTGAATTGGATGCTCCGCGTTTGTGTTTTTTGAGGTTCCTTCGTGCAATCAGCGTCGCCGTGAACTCTGCAGCTTTGCAATCAATCAGGCTGCACACATATACAGTACAGGTCGAGGCTGCTGGCACGGCCTTGAAGCCTGATTTATACTTGCTTTTGGTTGTCGCACACCGAAAATAGCCGATCTACAACACAACACATTGTGAGCTTGTAGATCAGCTATTTTCAGTGTACGACACCAGCTTGCATCTAAGTATAAATCAGTCTTGTGTATATGCAGAGAGCAGGAGACTTGTTTGTGTTGGACTGCAGGATTGCTCCCAGTGTGCAGCCTGGCCCTTGTCAGTGGCTCTGTCATATCCGTCTCAGGCCTGTCCCGACAGCCAGCCAGGGCTGCCACGTCACAAAGGAGGCCTCGTCCTGGGAGAGACAGGTGTCAGCACCCACCCCCTTCCCTCCCTGCCTCCCTCCCTCCCTCCATCTCGCTCTCTCTCTCGTGCGTTCTCTCTCGCTTTCTCTCATCGAGGCAGATGCCTGCTGTGTGACGGTGCCACATATTTGAAGCTGAGCAACTTAGAAGGAAGGGTCATCTCTGCCTCCCCTTTCACAGTTCCTCTATAGCCAAGAGAGTGGAGTTGGGGTCGCTGTGAGGGGGCATTCATATCATATATGGAGCATCCACCAGAGGAGACCCCCCCCCCCCCCCTGGTGCAGTAGTGTTATAGACCAGGCCTACGAACTGACTGACTGACAAAACGTCTGACTGACAGCGTTCATTGTCTCCTTAGAGGAATGAAGATAAAAGGCACTCATGAAAAGCCTTCCCAAACAAAGACCGTGCTCTGCCATGCAGAGTCAGAATGACTTGTTCTCATGTGTAGATCGTTGTTTCGTTGAATGCCCTCCATATCATAACACTATCCCAATCACTGCTGTACAAAATGTAAGAAATTGAAAGACATATGACTTTTTGCATTATCTAAATCGCTGCTCCTGCCCAAAATCGATTTATTTATTTGTAAAATCCTGCTCACTTCCATAGGTATTGAGATGGCTACAGTGAGCACCACAGTTGAATCCTAGCGACATAGTAGCTCTATGTGGAGGGCCTGGCCACTTTACTGGCCAAGCTTTTTGGATTTTGTGAATGAAGGCGCATATTTCGTTTTTATAAAGCACTTTGCAGCTTGCCTCATCTGACGAGAACAAGAGAGGATGAGAGAGCCCAAAATATCTGTCATTTTAGAGGCAATTTTGTCCATATTGCCACGTTGTTCTACCTGCCACTGCATGACACTTTTATTCAAAGGAGTGACATGAAATACTGAAAGCCAAATGACTAATGCACCCTTTTCCCCTCATGTTCTGTGGCGAGTATCCCTATTTTCTGTAAGCGTATTTTTTTTTTGCCATTCGGATTGATCCATTGCGAAGCCCGACATAGATTGCTGTATATTTAATGTCTTTCACCAGGCACATTAAGAGTGCAGTTTGATATGGGGGTGGGGAGTGGGGTGTTGCTTTGACATTAATAATTTAATTTCAGCGGCGCATGTGAATGCCATTGGAGTGCCAAGTGATGGATATTTTTAATGATATGAAGAGTGAAGATTGGCGAAGCACAATGACAGTATGTGCAACATGCAAACCCACACGCACACACAAAACACAGCACACAGAATCAATGTGGTACATCTAAGACACTTGGTGATTGCTCTCCCGCAGTATCATTGTTTTGGTTCATAGTCATACGTTGTTTTTGGTCTGATCTTTGGGGCTGAAGGTCTCTGGCCCAAATGACTCCGTCCCCTTTTGTCGGTGCTGTCAGAGCTGACAGTCCTCATGTTTATTTCATCCTGCGTCTGGGCTGTCTCGTCTCCCTATCCTCCAATGTCATTAACGCTCCGAGCCAGGACCCTGCAGTGGCGCGCCTAATGAATTCCACTGCGGCTCCTCACTCCCCACCTCGTTACCCCAGCTCAAGGTGTCAAATTAAAACAGCCTGGGAAAAGAGAGGAAACAGTTTGCACGTGCGTGTGTGTGTGTGTGTGTGTGTGTGTGTGTGTGTGTGTGTGTGTGTGTGTGTGTGTGTGTGTGTGTGTGTGTGTGTGTGTGTGTGTGTGTGTGTGTGTGTGTGTGTGCGTGTGTGCGTCTATTTTGGATCTGCGTACTGCGTGCTTATGAACTTCAAAATGGTCTGGGGCAGTCGGTTTTGTTTGTCTAAGATTGAGAGTGTGTTTACATCATGCTGACCGTTGAGATGAAGGCAGACTAAATAAACTATTTGTTTGATAAATGAAAACGATAGTCTGCAGTACAGTAGTAAGTGAACACACCTTCATATCAATGGCAGCATGGATTTAGTGTGGGAGGTTCTATCATAACAGACCTGCTTCTGTTGCCTCAACCCCCTCACGCTTTGCGTATAGTTACTGTGTGTTACTTGATGATACAAAAAAAACATTGCATCTTTAATATTAAATATCTCTTGGATGATTCAGGGAATGAAATCACCAGCAGCGAGGGGTGCCTGGGTGATTGCTAATTGTGCTTATTTAGTTGTCATTGTGATAAGCGTAACGAGGCCAGACGTGTTATTGAGCTGTGAGAGGTGGAGCGGAGAGACATCCTTCCTAAGACTCGCACTCTCACGGGCACTTGCCACCGTCGCGTACATGTCGTGGCGTTTGCTTGTCATTGCCGTGCGAATAGTTGAATGAATCGTTGGAACCGCGCTCCTGCTTCGTAATGTTTGGGATGCGTCTGGGCTTTGTGCTACTTTATGATTATATGGGGTGCTTGTTGGGGCTAAGCGAGGCCGGTGCTCTTGATGTATGTGTACATTTCCCAGCGGAGTACCCTTCAGAAATGACCAGAGTGCTGCCACTGCCACCGAGGCGTCAGAGGCATGGGGGCCTCCCTGTGTGGCTGTCTCTCTCTCTCTCTCTCTCTCTCTCTCTCTCTCTCTCTCTCTCTCTCTCTATTTCTCTGACAGCGCCAGAAGATGGAAAATGGTGTCAATCAATTCATCAGGGCAACACGGGTGGCTGTGCTTGCAGGGGAGCTGGGGGCGTGGTAATGGCAGCCCAGAGGAGGAGCGTAGCACATGATAATGGCTCCCTGCCGCAAACTATTCCCCCCCACCTCTTTCTCTCGCCACCATTGCCAATGCCGCAATGCCTTGATGGACTGTACACAGTGTTTCCATGGGCTTGAGGGTTCCTGTGGAGGGTCCTTAGCGAGGCACAGTGACAATCCAGCGGGTGTGCACATTCTTGCTAGGGAGGTCTCTAGAAGGCCTCCACATGCGCGGCGGCTCCAGCACATTGCTTTGGATCACCTTGGCGCTCAAAAGCCCACGGCTTGTTAGACTGAAAGAATGTGCCGCGTTAATTAAAGATATGTAAATATGCTTGAATGGGCCGCATTCTCACATTAGGAGAGATTTGCGGAATCGGCGGCGTAATATATTTTAATTAAGGATTAATTAAAAAATAATGGGGATTTTATTTTGCCTGGCAGACTGCGCTTTGGACGTGACGCCGGCGTCTGCTGTGAGCTCATCAGCAGAATATTGAGCACCGCGCTCGCTTCGCAGGAGCGAGGGGAGCATCTCAAGGTCTCTGCAAAACAAAAAGCTCTGCCCCCCTTCTCCCTCTCTTTCAGAGAAAAAAAAGAGAGAGAAAACAGACACATTTACGGCAGGAGGGAGTGGCCATGGAGTCGGCTTAATTAAATTTTTTTCCTCCCCACTCCCCCATCCATCCTCCTCCCTCTCTCTCTCCCTCCATCTTTCCCTCCTTCTTTCTCCCCCCTCTCTCTCTGCCTCTCCCTCTCTCTCTTCTATGGCTGGCAGAGCAGCAGAGTGGCTCTGAGACACGGAACACTAGTTGTGCTGGCAATTATGTTAATGGGATGCTATTAGGCCATGATTCCGTATGAGCGATCGGGGAGAGGAAGAGGCCCGGCGGCGGAAAACGATAACGGAGCGTGCGCCTCGTTGATACGGCTCCAGCAGGATCATTTGCATAATGAACCCTCCCCGCTAACGAGGGGTGTGGCCTCGACACCGAGCTACTTAGGGAAGCTCGGGAGTCGCAGTGTGAGGCAAGTCCACCGTGAAGAAGGCACTATGTGACCAGAAAAAAAGAGAAAGGGATTCACGGACTTCACTAGCCATACGCCACAGTGTATGACATACACCACTGGTTCTCAAACATTTTCATGTCAAGGACCCTCAAATTGAATTATTTGGACCCCTGTCTGAAAAGATTTTGTGCCAGAGACCCTATAAGAGAAGATTTGTTACATATTTCCAAATGAGTAAAAAACTCCTTACCATTTCTTCAAGATTTGTAAAAAGACAAATTAATCTATAAGCTCACAATGCGTCGCATCGCGACATATTGTGAGCTTGTAGATCGGCTATTTTCAGCACGTGACGCCGCTGTACGATAAAATATACGTCAGGTTTGTTTGTCTGATCCCTGTGTGGTATTGCTGTTTATTGCTTTCCTCTGCTGCCTGACATGACAATGCAGTTTCTTTGCAAAGCATTCCTTGGTTGAAAAATGACTGAGAAAGGTCTCCATATGGACTGTTTGGTTGAGAATAACACTGCATTAACTAAGATGGTAGAAGTTGAGATTAGTCCGAGGTATTTATGTTGCCAGATGTGTTGGAAAATAGAGCTTTGTCACTTGGCGGTTTTATCTTTTCTCTGCCTCCATAAATAGGCTGGAAATCAAAGCATCTCTCATTCATTATACATTCATTCCCAATTATTTTGCATTTCTTTTTTCTGTTTTACCCTCTTCTCTTTACTGCATAGACACACGCACACGCACACACGCACAGACATGCACACTCCAATGAATGCAGGTGCTGCACACACAAAGACAAGTGCTCGTACCACTGTGTTTGTGTGCGTGCGCACATGCACACACACACACACACACACACACACACACACACACACACACACACACACACACACACACACACACACACACACACACACACACACACACACTCTCCAATGAATGCAGGTGCACACACAGACAAACACATGCAGCTGAATTGCCAGTATGATCCACTAAGCATGCAGAGGGAAATCACCTTGGGACAACAACAAAGCCCTGTGGAATCCCTCAGTAGCTGAAATAACAGGAGTTGAGGAGAGTGTGCTCCAGTTCACACTGCTATACTAGTCTGAGGCTGAGCATACATTCAGTAGCCTCATTTTTCTACCATATTAATACTTGCTGAGGCTATGTGCCGATGTTATTGATCCCAACCTTCACAATTTATTATTAATTTTGCAGGTCTGTGCAACGTCTTTATTTATGCATTGCTCCTCTCCTCCCGCTGTCTTGATGTATTATTTGTGCAGCGCTGTGTCCACACCAAGTGTGTGTGTGTGTGTGTGTGTGTGTGTGTGTGTGTGTGTGTGTGTGTGTGTGTGTGTGTGTGTGTGTGTGTGTGTGTGTGTGTGTGTGTGTGTGTGTGTGTGTGTGTGTGTGTGTGTGTGTGTGTGTGTGTGTTTTGCTGCGGTACACGGCCTGTCGTCTTTAGGCACAGCCTCAGGATTTGATCAGAACGATCTCGGGGACCCAGGGGAAGACATTAAACACCCAGAATGCCCCTCAGGCTGCTCTCCCTCTCAACCTTTCAGTCTCCCTTAATGAGAACTCCTCCTAATTATTTCAGTGGCTGGAGCGTGGGGACACAGCTTGAGTTAGATCCCCTGCGCTCGGACGTGACTGCTATGCTGATGAAGCCAGGGGATCAATAATTTAGGCCCTCGTCCTTAATGGCGGGGCGAGGAGAAGCCGATACATCTGAGTCAGAGATTACATTTTAAAGGCACAGCCGTGCTCAGGACATACCGGCTGTTGAAATCAACCATAAACCCCTCGGATATGTTTAGCTGTAAATGGCGAAACGCGTTTATGTTTGCTAGACTGTTAGCGCATTAGGTCTAAAAGCTATATACGTCTGCAACCAAGCATTGCTTTACCTTGCTTTGCTCTGTGTTTGTCTTGCATTAAGGCAGTATTGCGGTCTTGGAAGTCACTCTGAATATGTCTGGATTTGCGTCACAAATAAATGTACGCCCCATTGATTTAGAGGCATGAATATTGACAGGTTGGTACCCATCCCTCAAACGGTTCTGTGGAGAATAATAGTCCTCTGAGCATGCTTCTCTGGTCATTTTGCTTTAGAGGATGCACACATAATCTTTAAGAGTACAGAGCCTCAGCTCTGTGAAGCCTCTCCGGGGAGGCATCCATGCATCTTTTAAGGACTCCTTACATCAAGCAGGCCTGAGCTGAGTACCCTGCAGTCTCTCGCTCAATTATTTAAGCTAGGAGTCTTGATGCGCTGTTTTAACTTGGCCCTGGAAGAGAAGAGAAGGAGAGTAGGGCTGTCACGTTCATGAAGTTTTGCTTGACGATTAATTGTCACACAATTTGCGATTAATTAATTAATTAATTTTAATTGTGTTTTTCCATTGAACTTTGGAACTTAAAAATTACATTTCTGTTTGGCGTTTACCGTTTAGGCTTTGTAAACAGAAATTGCACTGGCAGATGTGACAAATAACTTAAATATTCAAAGAAATGAAAATATATAATGTGCTATAACCACAATAGGCCATATTTACACATTTTATACTAAAAAAAATAGGTGGAAATAGCCGATCTACAAGCTCACAATAATTGTGATTATGTGATTTTGTAATAACTGCGACAGGCCTTAGAGAGAGAGAGTATCATGCAGAGGATGGTAGCATAGCCAAAACTCACAAGCCTTCAACCGAAAGAAGAGAAGGATGGTGTTAATTTTCCAGAGCAGTATATTAGAAGATTCTCTCTTTCTTTTTCTCTTTTTTTTTTTACTGGAAACTTGGAGGAGGTTGTGAAACATTCATATGGATTTCATATTGCAGACATTCCCTCTTCAAACAGAATGATGCGCCGCGGGATGCATTGCAGTTTTCCATCACCGCATGCACTGTCATTGTGTGCCCGAAAAATGGGACTGGGTGCAATTATACAGGGGACACATTTGCTCACAATGTTTCCTTTGATTGATGTGTGAGGGCTGCGGTTTGAACTATAATGAGGTCCAAATGGCTGAGATTGAAACGTTAGTTATTGACTTGGCCTGACAAACAACAACATTAACAACAGACATCATTGTCTTCAACACTGGATACTATAGAAGTGGGTGAAGGGAGTGATGAATCAACTAAACTGTAGACAGAATACCACATTATTCCCATCATTACTCTACAATGTAAGAAGATTTGGTTATATCTTGAGTAGAGCCCAGGGGGGTGGGTTGCAATTCCTCTCGGTTTCATTTGATGTCATTGTTTACTTTTTCATTAAAGTGCACAGGAATTCTTGCAAACTCCCCCTGAAAACAAAAAATATTTTGCTTAAGGCAGTGGCATTCATATTAACCCCATCTATTGTCTCTCTGAATTGTGGCTGTCTCTAACTGTGATTAAATATTGATATCCATGTAAACACACACATGCCATATTGAATAGTTGATTCAAAGTCACAGTCTCCCTCTGTAGCCTAGAAGCAGCTGCTATTAGCTTGAGAAATGGCCCTATTGTTCCTCTGAACTCAGAATGCTGATTTATGGTGACAAAGTAAAGTGTCCTAGCATCAAATTGATGCCAGTGCTCGCTCATTTCCAACCAAGGTGTCAATAAATTTGAATAAGTCCTTCTGTGAGTGGAAGCTAACATGCATGTTCTCAGTTTGAGCTACACGTGAAGCTGTTTGCTAGAAGCAGTGGCTGTAATTTAATATTGTCTTCCGCCGACATAAATATTCTCTGGTTCAGATAGAAGACAGAGGATTAGTACGGGGGTAATTGATACACAGACAAGTCGAGATTTATTCGGTGTCCACAATCAATCACAGTGAGGCTCTATGAAGTGGCTTGTTACATGAATGGAACGCATGTCTCTCATTGTTCCACATGCACCAGTGGGGTCCAAAGCATGTTCTCAAATGCTTTGTGAATGCCCAAGCTCACAAGAGGTTGCGGTTCTTTGCCGCTATCAGTGTATCCATTTGAATTTTCTTGTCTTCTTGCCAGCTAAAATGTAAATGTGTGTGTTCTCATCACTGCATGCCTTCTCCGAAGTGGCCTGGAATGCTAATGCGTCAGCGGCAGCCAGCCATATGGAGAGAACACACAGCGCCTCACATAGTGGATGCTATCCCAGGATTAAGCCTAGATTTATACTTTGTTGTACGACGGTGTCGTTTGACTCAAATAGCTGATCTACAAACTCACAACATGTCCCGGGCGCGATGCATTGTGAGTAGATCTCTGTTTATGTTTTCGACACGCAACACCATCGTACAACGGGGAATAAATCAGGCATTAGCCTGAGGATTCTCATAGAGGATCTCACTCGCGTCTTCCTGCACAGCACTAGTCACCACATACTGAGGAAGCAGCACTATATCGAGGAGACACCTCCTATTCTTCTCTCCGTATCTCTCTACCATCTTTTGTCTTCCCTCTGAATTATGTATCTCCCACCAGCAGAGATTCTTTTTAATTTTTAATTTTCTTTTTGCCTGTCTCAGGGTCAAGTCATTGTGAAACAGAATCTTTATAGACTTACCTCTGGTCGTCTCGCTGTGATGTATTATGTTGGAGGGGGGGGGGGTCTATATGTTTGTGTGCATGGGTGCATGCTTGTGTTGGTGCATGCATGTGCACATGTGTGAGCCGTGTCTGAAACGCCATGCTCTCGGGAGAGAGAGAGGAGGGAAGCTATCCACATATAAGAAATGAATGAGGTAATGTTCTGGGAGGTAATGGGTTTATGCAACATAGTGGAACAGAGCAGCTCATTAGGAGACTGGAGACTTAACCCCAGCGCTGCCCACCCCTTTGTCACAGAGCACATTTGTGGAGGCCAGGGAATGGAAAGGGCTGGGGGCGGGTGGGGGGATATATTTTTGGTGAGGGAGGGAATCCAATATTGGAAGCCTCTAGTGTAGTCTGGGGTACATTGGTACAGGTGAGTTACTTTATGTATGAGGCATTATGAAATGACCTTTCAGGAAGCAGGGCGGCCTGCTATGCTGCTTCCACCGGTAGGAAAACACAATCAATAGGAAAGCATTCAGTCTTAATACGATACAAGTGACCAGTTTGTCATATTAAACGTATGGAACGTTCATGGTCAATAACGGTCAAGGGCTTAAATCTCCGGCAAACGAGAAGGTCACCGGGTGCTTTGTTTCTATTTTTTGACTCGCTGTACCTGCCTGGAAAGTTCAACGTCCTATTGGATAATTTCTGAGGGGAAGTCAGGTGCTTATAGAAATAGAGTTTTCTGAACTTTTGATACTACATTAGAATGATTTGTTGAGTCTGTTTTTATAGCCAAGCCAGTAATCTTGTAAGCCTCTGTTGGAGTCTGAATGAGCATATACAGTCTCTAAACGCTTCGCTCAAGTATAGAGACAGTCCCCCAGCCCTCGTTACTAAAACTGGGTGGAAACAAATTGGTGATTTAAAGAAATAACTGCATTGCAGAACCAATGCAAAGACTCTAAGACAGTATTGGGACAGTGATGTGACTTATTTTCAAAGCAGTAGGCGTAGATTTGTTATTGGACGCTGTTCTAACAACTAGAATTTAGATCGGTAGGCGGAGATCTCTGTCCGATCGTCTTGCAACACAAGACTATGAGCATAGTGATACTTTCAGACAGTTTATGCAACATGGAGAGTTTTTGCTCTGCTGAAAGCCTATCTCCAGTGCTGCTGCACACATCACTGGGCAGCACATTAACTGTCTACAGTGTAGACAGTGTGTGATATACACGCTATGTCGCTTTGTGTCAGCATTAGAGGCGTGTATTGTTTGTATGATAGAGACGTATTTTACGCCATAGCAGTTTTGAATCTCTGTACATCTACAATGCTTTATGTAGGGGTTGGCAGGCGAGCATGCAGACGGGCAGGCAAGCAGGCGTCACTGGGTTTCTGGCTTGTGTGGAGGCAGAGTTTCCGGTCTATTTCCAGCGCTGCGTGTTCATTCTAGGTGACTGGGGGGACTGTGTGTCATTAAAGGCCCGTCCTTTGCCTCTACCCAAGTGTGAAATGTGCCTTAGAGATGCTGGTCTGCTTTTGTTTGCTCGACCAGTATGCCTCAACTCTGAAATCCTGGACAGAAGGCCAGTGCCGGCTTTTGAACTCTGCATCCATCCACCTTGCATTATTCAGTTGTCTTACCATGATCTACATTCTTCACACACATATCCTCATGTTGACTGACTGAACTTAAGCCCTATTTTTTTATTTATAAAAAAAAATCGCCGATCTACAAGCTCCCAAAGCATCGTGATACAAGGCATTGTGAGCTTGTAGATCTACTATGTTGTTGATTCAAATGTAGTTTTTCCTGCCTATGATGACATGCCCAAAATAGCGATGTCAGGGTGAAACTGAACGATCAACAGGAAGACACTGCTTGTGCCCAAATTTGGTGTGCATGCATGTAGATTGCTGTATGTTACCTAATTACTACTTAGGCGACCAAAGGAACAGGGCGTGTAGTACACAACTTTTACTCAAAGGTGACCTAATCCTGTGAGAAGAGCCTTTGGGGACATATAATGATAACAGTAAAAATGGCCAATTATTCCCCTGTTGACAATTTCCAAAGCGTTTTATAGTTGATCCAAAGGTATAAAACTTTATTGGATAAAAGGATGAGAGACAAAGTGTTGTATGGTCTTCCCGGCTCCCGTTTATACTATCTATGTTATGGCTCCTTCGTGACATTTAAAACTTTATTGGACAAGACTTTGAAATCTGGGGGAAGTATATAAAATGAGGAATTTATTAGACGCCGTGCCCTTTCATATGTGCTGGTGTTTGAAATATCGTAGGGACAGAGCCGGCTGAACTCGTTGTGCATGCCTCTCTAATGCCGCAATCAGTACTCCCCAAGCAAATGATGTGCTGTGAGCAGCACAGTTAACAGATGCTGAAATAAACGGAACATGGTGTATCAATATTTAGCATCACAGATGTGATGTGGCATTTTATAATGCCAATAATCTCCCAATTGACCCTGTAAGAAGGAAACAGCTGAGAAATCTGCTCTGTTAAATACAGCACCCTGCGCCAACAGTAAATAGTTGGTAGAGAGGAGGACTGACTCTTCTTTGATAACTATCTAATATTGTACAATTCTCATATATACTGTACAGCTTTGTAATTCCTGCAGGGAATACACTCACTAATGATGCAGTGCACAGCTATATGGTATATTTTCTGTGGGCTGAATGATACGTGATAGAGGCGGTTCGGGGAAGGCTATAAAAGCTTTTTGTTAAGCCGGCGGTTTTATTTTTTATTTTTTATCCTGAGGCAGGTGCGGATCCTCAGCCACGAGAGCAGAATTTAAAAGGAGCCGGAGAGGTAGGCTCTGCTCTGCAGGGAAACCAAAGTAGGAAGTCAATAAGGCCTGAATCTTTTATGAAGGCAGAGGTATTCAGATCACAGCTCCACTGACAGAGAGAGCAGCCTGCTGCTTATGTGAGGAGACGGAGCCGAGTCGAGGGTCTAAATATCTCCCAGATTTGCCTCAGCCCTCGTTAACGGAGGCGTTTCCTTCACATAATGACTAGCGTCTAATGGTCGAAGGGGATGAAATGTTGCATACCTGGTTTTCTCGCATTGTACTCTGGAAAATAAGTGGCTATGTGTGCCAATCCCACTCACTGTAAGGTGTTTTCATTTCTGGGGAGATGCTATTCTTCATTGCTATTCAAAAATACTTCCCACTTTAGCCTTGTGTTTAGATGAGCAACACCGTTGTCAAAGTCACTATGATCAAGGTAAAGTCAAACTCTTAACTCTACAGTATATTAAAGTTTGCAGTATATTGAGCAGGATTTTCCGCCTTGAAATAACATTAACCTATCCTTATCCTACTTAGTCAACCAGTGCCCCTGCTAGCAAACTGTGAGGTTTGATTTGTTGAAATGACAGCTCTACATGTGCCATATCATTCATTGACAGCCAAGAGGAAAGAATGACAATGACAGACACAGACCCCCCCCCCCCCCCCACTGAAAGCACAGTCATGCAAAATGCCAAGCAGACAAACGCTAGTTCCTACACGAGAGTAAATCTGGGGTCGGCTTTCCCCCCATTGGTGAAAATGTAATTTGCATCTTGTTGAGTTGGGGAGGAGGGATCAACATTGCAATGTGTATTTACAATAGAATATGAATTACAACAGAATCAGTTTACTTTACCTTTAGTAGTTTCAGGAACAAATACCAAGTGTTACTTTATGAATGGTCAGGGTTCATGAAGTGTTCTGTAACTGACTGACATTTGCTTTATAAAGGCATTTGTTCATATCAACGTTCACCACACTTGACTATACCTGCTTAGTTTACTTCACCCCGACTTTTGGAAAGTATAAAGTTTCTTGTTTGTTTATTTGTTTTTCCCAAGACAGAATATGTTTGAGCTGTTCTTGTCTACTAAGACTCAGACTGGGAATGTGAGTTGTTATTGATTAGTGAGAGGAAGAGAGTGCATCTGAGAATTGCTGTTTCGTGAAGTGCAGCTTCAGTGTAAGAGCGGACATATTTTGTGCTGAGAACTGAAAATAGCCTCCTCACAGCCTAATCATATTAATGCGTACTCCTCACTGTGACCGCATCTAATTTAGCACGCCGACCAAACCCACAAAGGCGAAAAAATAAATGACGTCAGTTGGAAGGGAAAACGTTCAGCTGGAGCTTGGGAAACAAAATGAACACACTAACCCTGATTTATACTTAGTTGCGCTGCGTTGTCGCATGCTGAAAATAGCTGATCAACAAGCTCACAAGTGAGTTTGTAGATTGTCTATTATTGGCATGGGAGTCCGGCACACAACTACGTATAAAATAAGCACAAGGATTTTACTGTGCGGTATGTAGAAGGCCATTTAGAGGTTCCAGCCATACGTAACGTTGAATCTGCCCTGATCATTGACGATATCTCCTCGCCATACAAGGAGGAGCAGGTGCAGCGTTGCTGAGAGGTCGAGGTCGGTCTTTGTGAGCGCCGGCCGGCTACACCGAGAGACGTTCACAATAAAAGCACTCTTTTTTTTAATGTCCCGTCTCTTTCCCCCTCCTGGATGCTCTGGTGCTTCTCATTGCAATTAAAACCAAGTGTCCATCAGAGGCTATCTCTGCTCTGTGTGGCCCATATGTTTGGGTGCTGATAGAGCGTGGATTACTCTGTTTGGGACACAGATAACAGGCTGTTTATAACCTTGGCAGAGTCTGGGGCCTAATCTGGCAGGAGCATATTTCCCCTTGCTCCCTGATAAAGGCCTGTTAGCAGCTTTATCACACGGGCAGATAGAAGTCGAAGCCAGAGCGAGACGGAGCACAGCGCTGAGCCCAATCTGGCACCACACACACGGTTCTGCTGCTTTATTTTTAGAAGCCTTGTCACCCCCCCTCTGCACACACACACACACACACACACACACACACACACACACACACACACACACACACACACACACACACACACACACACACACACACACACACACACACACACACACACACACACACACACACACACACACACACACACACACACACACACTCCTTGTAGGAAAGAGCAATCAATTTCTACATCTGCCTTTGCAGGCAGGAAGAAGTCCAACAGACAAATTAAAAGGGCATTGTCCCCATTTATCATTATTGGGTTTGGTGTTGCAGAGGGCCTACAAAAGCAAACATATATGCAAATATGTATGTATATATATATATATATATATATATATATATATATATATATATATATATGTATGTATTATACATACATGTATTTTTATCAATGTCATAACAATGTATTGTCATACTGCATTATGAATAAGATAACACCTGAAAGTAATTAACCTGCCACTGCAAGAAGAGACCTGAAAAACAGAAGCATGACATTTATAAGGCAGTAGAGAACGTTATGGACTCCATGAATGGGCCTGTGTAATTATCTTTGAAAAATATTTTCAATAAGTAAAAAAAAAAGAAGCTTTTTAGCATTTCGTTGCTTCTGCTGATACTGCCCAGTTTTCCGCATGTGTGCATTGCTTGATTTATACTTTGTCAGTGTTGCGTGCTGAAAATAGTTGATCTACAAGCTCACAATGTGCCACGAGGTGATGCGTCGCCGTTGTGATCTTGTAGATAAGCTATTTTCAGCACACAACACCGACATGCAACAAAGTATAAATCAGGCTTATGAGTCCCTGCTGTGCTGGTTCCCATCTCGATGTCTCTGCCAGAGCACAATTAGAAAAAAAGGCTCCTTTCACAGTCGCAGAGAAAATTGTCCTCCTCGATAAATTGCTTGGCTGTAGCTTTAAGGAGATCTCTCGTTCGCCCTCGCTCTCTCTCTTTCAGTCCTTCTTGCCCGCACACTCACTCACTCTCTCTCTCTCTCTCTCTCTCTCACTCTCACTCTCACACACACTCACTTACTCACACGCTCTCTCTCTCTCTCTCTCTCTCTCTCCCTCTTTCAGGAAAATTGCTTTCCTGCAATCAACAGATTGCTTGCTGCACTTAGGGGTAAATACAGGTAGACTGGAGCATTAGCATAACATTATTCAGACAAGTGTCAACCTTCTAGGCAGTTAGCACTGCATCTAAGCTCAGCGTGAGGTGAAGTGAAGTGCTACAGATTTCGGGAGGATGCTAGCCAAGACAGCGAAAGAGATTTTTTCTTTTTTTTTTTTTGCTTTTTTTTTTTTTTAGATAACTAAGAGAGAAGTGGAATTGGCCAAGAATGTTCCAGATGTGAGAGTGAGAAAAGATTGCGTGTTAACTTTTTTCCAAAAAAGAAGGAAAAAAAAGATAGAAAGAAAAAAGAAAAGAAAAAGAATATGACACAAAAACAACGACCTAGTCATCTGAAAGGTTGGGGGAAAGTGCTACTGCAGCTCTTGCAGCAAGGTGACTTAACATGTGGGATGAACTCCCTGTTGGCGGGATGTGCTTGCCAGGCATAGGAGGACCAGATAGTGGACTCTCTGGAGGTGTGCAGCATCTAGGTCAGACTGCCTTTATAATCCAACCAGAATGCTGATGGTACAGCAGGACTGCACACCGTGCAGGATGGGTTTACAACGGGGAAACAGCTTTATTGGCACAGCGGTGATGAATGTTATAATGACACTCCTTAGTCTCTGGCATAACTGACTACAAAAGAGGCGTTGATGTCACCGTGAAAATGCACTGAAGAAATTCTCTAACTTGACCTTTTTTCCGATCGCACTGGAGGCACACCTTAAGTCGGTCTCGTTTCGTCTCCTAATTCAAGCTTAGCGCCGCTCTCCTCCTAGCCACGTATCACTTTCATATTGTTTTGCTCGCTCGTCCTTGGGGAACGAGCCGTGAAGTGCAGCAGGCGTGATCTTTCACGGGGGGGACACTCTCCCCTCGCCGCTCCTCCATTACTCCACCCCTTTCTTTTCTCTTTCTTGATTGACAACAGGGGTTCATTCTGACCTACATTTGCATCTGCTCCGTGACCTAGATAGGACCCACGTAATGAGCCACTCTGCCTTTTTTTTAAATCCTGAGTGGTTACTTGTGTTGGTTTCATCCCTGTGTCCGGGGATGGGGGAAGTTGGGGGAGTCAGTAGCGGTGTCCCCAGGGCCTTCTGTCTGGGGCTGCAGGGCCATACAAAGACAAAGTCTCCCGCCCGAGTGCTGACCTTGCCTGGCCACTCGGGCCGTTCTAGGTCATCTGATTACTATTCATGGTGATGATTAATCAAGACCAGTGACCAGAGATGCGACAACCAAATCGTCGGTTAGAATTTCCCTGTCTTATCTCTCTCTTGGATAATATCAGCCGTTTCCCTCAAGTGCCTTCCTGAATATCGGAAGGGGGGGGGGGGGGAGAAATCCATTCAGAATCCTGCACAGGGCTTTGGGCTGTAATGTAATCTGACTGTGCAATGCCTGCCATTGTTTCCCTCCCCCTGAACAGCAGGAACAAAGTCAGCATTGGCAGCGTCTTGTACACAAATAGAGAGGTCTCCTGGGATCGCGCTGTGGATTCCACTGGCGAGTGCGAAAGCCTCATCTCGCGCTCCCTAGACATGTAGCCTGTGTGTTTGCGCTGCAGCCATCGCAGCACAGCTTGTCTGATATAAACACAATTATCGCACTTTGAATGTGAGTAACTTCTTGGAACGGATTGTTTATGACACACTAAAGTGTACTGAAAGAACAAACCACACCTGCATCTTTGTTAACTTTGTTTACTTTCCCAGCCTTGTCGTCAAATTGTATACGCTTGCGGTTGAACGCTCATGCCGCAAGTGTGTTAACATTGTTGGACCTTTTCCGGTTGACGAACATCATACATGTGTATGACCCATGGACATAACATCCACAAATAGATTCAATTAAGTCTCTGTTTCAATTTGAGTTACATAATCAGACTACAGGGGACTTGTCAGGAACCAGTTTCCTGCCTTCATTTCCCTGCCTCTTCACAGTGGAGTTGTTTGTTATTTGTAATGTTATAGGACAATTTTCTATATATATTTCAAGGAGAGTCGATTACATTTTTAATGATTCTCAATTTTCATTTACATTGATGAGGATCTGTGCCTTGGAAGGAAATGAGATGTAATCTTGCAGAAATTGCCATTCTTTTTACTCATTTCATTCCTGCTTTAGTCCACCTCATTTCAGATAATAATGCTCCCATCTGTGCTGAACAATCAGAAAATGAACCTTTTCTAGTGGTTGCATTAGATGGCCTTTCATTTTCCCCGGGCCCGCAATCATAATGACATAATGTCATGAAAGAGCCTCCGCAGGGCTCCTTTCTCCCTATCTCCTGCGGTGGATTCATCCTCAAACAGCTTTTCTGTTCCTGATATGTAAAATACCAAATCCTATTATTTCTCCGGCTAAATAACACCGGTCCCAGAGGCGTTGTGTGATGTTTTAATGAGAGCCTGAGACCCCAGCGCTCGACGCTGACTTTTCTCTGCTGCATTTCCTTAAACTGCCAAGTAAGAGCCCCATTAATAATTCAGCTCATTAAAGTGTGTAATTAATCTGGAGCTGGGTAACAGGGAGAGACTGGGGGCGCAGGGAGGGAACTCTCCAGGGGGGCAGAAGAGAAACATTGGGCTAAGACACTCGGCACCCCCACTGTGATGAAACCAGTTCCCCGGCACACAACCATGCCTACTGCATCATTTATCTCCCTGCACAAAAAAAGACCTATGGAGAGATACAGGGCTCTGGTGCTGGCATGCACTGAGACATCTTCAGGCAACTCAGCCAATCAACGATGCAGCATGGGCACAGAGGGCGAGGTGTGTGCGCGCATGTGTGTTTGTGAGTACGCGTGTCTGTGTGTGTGTCCTTGAAGATGGGGGAATATGCCTCGGTGTCTATTTATTATAGATGTTGAAGGTCAGTTTCCTGGTTTCTTGGAAAGCTTCTTTTTTTTTTTTTTAGGTGAGTGTGGATTTCCTTAAACTTTGAAAACATGATGAAGTGTGGTAGTTATCATTCCTTTACTCCAAGAGATATGACACACATTGTAGCCCATTACACATCCTACCACAAGCAATGCATCTTTGGCTTGCTTCGAAGCATACTGTAGCTATAGGCACTTGCGCTCGAGGAGAGCTGAGAATTACACAGACACACACACACGCACGCACGCACGCACGCACGCACGCACGCACGCACGCACGCACGCACGCACGCACGCACGCACGCACGCACGCACACACACACACACACACACACACACACACCACCAACTCCATACAAAACCAACGCCACGGGAATAAACACTGAGCCGTTCGTTTTGAAGTGTTTTTAGGTAGGCCTCGGTAAACATTGGCATCAACACTGTGCTCGCCTGCTGCCAGTCACGAGCCCTCAGCTGCTCCAGATGTGGCTTAATTTACTGCGACTTGGCTAATCATGGTGATTAAGGATTAATTACTGTTAATCACTTTTACATAAACTGGTTGGCAGTAGGAGGGCTGTTCGCTGTGAAAAATGCCACACGAGCGAGCGTAGTCAGATAGATGGAATGGGATGGAACCGGAGGCTGCCAGGCTTGCCAATCGAGGGTGGGGAGTCCTTCTGATTTGATTCTGTAGCTTTTTTTACTCATGAGCACACAAGTCAAAGTGAGTTAACCTCTGATAACTCTCTGCATCATTTAATTCAAGTTCAAACAGTGGGAGGCCAGGCCACTGCAAAGCACTAATGCTGACACTGCAGGTTAGTGTAGATTTGAATCTCCGCATTCTTAAATAGAGTTAATCGCTGATAGCTTATTTTTTCCCCCCCGAGGGAAAACACAACAACATTGTTGGTATTCAAAATGGCAATTATGTCCATATATACTGAAGCTGCTAGCCAGCCGTGGCCGTAAAGACGTTGCTGCCGTGGGACCAACCTGCTGAAGATAGATAGAGTGTGAAGAAGCATAACCACTGTGAGTTCCATTAACACAGACTGACAGGGGAATCACTGGGACATCAGGGGGTCCAGCGATGAGGCTGACAACAACGCTGCGTGGCTGTGCTCATATCCCCTCTGCCCCCCTGCGCAGGCTGAGGGTGGCAGTGTGGTCACCTTCCCCTCCTTGGCCTGGTTTTACAGAGTGACATGCTCGTCTGCTCTCCTGAAGCAATGGCTTTAATAAGGTAGAGCGTATCGAGGCAAAGCGTTAATGACATGGCAGGCCCAGTCAACACAGTGCCCCGGGCCCTGGATGGCCTCAGTCTGGTGCACGCTGCTGGACGCTAGCTACCTCCTGCATGGGACCACACAGGACACTTGACTGGACCCTCCAGCGGTGCATTTGCAGCACGCAGTAGTACTCAAGTTGATATTAACCCATCCTCCCTGACACCCAATTGGTTTCTGTCCATGGAATAACCACACATGATATCATTAACCATGGCTTGATTTTGATTTGGGTGAGTGATAGCTCTTGTTTCTTGGCTGAGATTTAGCATTCACAATATTGAGCTGAAGTAAAGCTAAGCAAGATGCTATGGTGAAATGACAGTATTCAGGAATTTTGGAGAGAATTGGTGGGGGGTGGAGAGTGGCCACAGCTGTGAAACTCGTCCACAAAAAAGAAAAAAAAGAAAAGAAAAAGCCAATCAGAGGTGAATAGCAGAGGTGAACAAATATCCTGTCACCTGTATAGGTGCATCTCTACCAATCATTTACTTGCTTTCTACAAATGTGAGACAGGCCCTGTCCAGTATTATGTGTTGCTTATGTGAAAGATTCTCTGTTCGAAACACTTAATATGGCCATACTGTATACTGCAACATGATCATATTACAGTTTATTATATGCCATTAATACCCAGGAATGTACATTGCAGTGGTGTCCCTTCTCTGACATGTTGTTAATTACAAGTGGTATGATTTTCAAGCAAAATAAGAAAGATAAGATTGTTTTGTCTCATGAATTGACAGAAGTGTCATAGAAATAACAGATAATGTTAATTGTTGACACTGACAGGCTGCAAAGCAAGGCTGCAAAGCCATTGCTTCATGTATGAAAACAGTACACAGTAAAATCCTTAAAGCGGCCCCTTACCGATCTTTACTCTTTACCCGATCTTTAATTAACTCTGAGGATTTTACGGCGTTCACATTTTTAGCTTGTTTAAGCCACTGGTTCTCAAAGTGGGGCCCTTGAGGGGGTTCCAGGGGGGTCCCCAGCAAAATGAGGAAGGGTAAACACTTAAGCCCTGTTTTATTTTTCAGCTATTCGAATATCTGAGCTACAAGCTCACAACGCGTCGTGCGATGTGCATAGAGTTATGGTGATGTGATGTGTAGATCTGCTATTTTCGGAAAAATGCTGACAAATGTTCTCTTTTGGGGGACCCTGGCACTTAATCTTTTCAAATAGTGGTCCCTGGCCAAATGCAATTTGGGGGTCCTTGACATGAAAATGTTTTTAGAACTGCTGGTTTAAGCCATGTGATATCAGGCATATTTGGAGATATTCCTAGAGAAAGTGCTGCCACATTCTATAGTTGTATGGACATTAACTAAGCGAGACATAGAGGGAAGCCTCAGGCCCCCTGCTGCGTTATCTTCTCCATGGACTCCAATCTGATTACATCAAGCATACCAATCTTATATTTCAAACTTTTTTTTCTCCCCACAAAAGAAGGAGTAGGCATAACTATAGTGGGCCCCCGAGGGCCTAATATATTGTTCCTCTTGAATAATGGAGAGCATTTTTCTTGCGAATCACTTTCACTTCACATCCCGAGTAGCGAGCGTGTCCAGCGTATACCAGGGGCTGCGTCGTTATTGGTCGCCCTCGGGCCTGGCTGGGCCTAATTATAATTACTAGATGCGACTGCTGAGGACAGGAGGGTGTGTGATCAGGCCCGCTTAACCCATTCAATCCGGGAACGAATCTGTGTAATTTAGCAGATCTATAGCAGATCTACAAGCTCATAGCACGGCACTCTGCGCTATGAGCTTGTATATCTGCTATTTTTTGAATAACCCAAAGAAATCTTAAAATGACACAGATGCGTTCCCGATCTTAATGGGTTAAAGTGTGGGCTTCTCCTCGTGCTTTAGGACCGCTGGTCACATAGAGTGGTGGGGGGTGTTGGGGGGGGGGGGGTCTGAGGGTGGCGGCACATTGAAGACTAGGAGCCACCAAAGAGGTTTAATACAAGGCCTGTCAGATCCATTCCCCCTGTCACCTTCTGAAGCGCGCAAGGTCTTATCGTTTTAATTGACTCTTTATCTTTTTGTTAATTTCCCCTTGAGTTCAATAGCCCCCATCCCATACCTTTTGATATGTCACTTTACATTGGCTTTCGCATGACTTACAAGAACTCGCTATATAGATTATCGTATTTCATAAAAAAAGGCAGATATCCATTTAACAGCGCTGTTAAGGAGCTCAAATGCTGGTTAATCATCTTTATTAACCTACTGTATATGTAATTTAGTCACCTCCCGAAATGGTTAATGAATTCAAGACTCCGTATTTACATATTTATGCTTTACAAGTAGAAGCAATTTTATTTTTATTCTGTTCTGTTTCTGAAGTATACCTTAAATGTTAAACTTAAAGACATGAGACTTTACAAAGGCAAACAGAGAAGATGAAGGGGGTTCAGCGGGGTTTAACAGTTTGATGCTTGTCTTTCTCCTCCTGGTTGGTGTATGTTGGTTCCCTTTCCATTCCAGTACACTTGCGACTGTATAATGAATTATGCCGATGTTGAATTAGCATGTAGCTGTCGCTTCGGCTCTGGTGCCTGCCTTGTGACAGGACCACCGTAGCACAGGCTGGCGTCAAGAGAGGGGGCCGCTACTGTGATTTATTAACTGCTAAAGCCACAATGAAGTGTGCCCACTGAAGCACCAATGCAAACAAATAGGGCCAGTGCTGTCACTGTAAATTCAAGACGACAGGCCGACCACAGCCTGACCAGAGAGGGTTAATTATACCCCAAAAAAAGAAATTGGCTTTCACCAGACACAATACTCTTCTTTTAAGGATGGAAAACGTTTTGTTTACACCGCTTGAATAGTTTTTCATATCTAAATATATTTCCATTTGCTGAATGATATATAATTTTGGGGAGTGGGTTTATTTTTTGTTCCTATAGACCTGTGCATGTCATTCAAGTTAAAGTTTTTAACCTGAATCCTATCATTCTATTATGAGGAGGACATGACACGTCTCACACTCTCCAGGAGTAAAGAGCATTGTTTCACGTAGGCTTGCAGTTTTTCCAGCAATCTCTCGAGACACTGAAGTTTTGCCAAACTTTAAGCTTGTAGTTTAGATTAAGTAAATTCTTCAGCCAATGATAAACCATATTTGATACCAAAAGGTGCATTCACGCCAGATGTGACAAAACAATTGCGTTGTTTAAATCACACACACAAACACACACACACACACACACACACACACACACACACACACACACCACACACACCACACACCACACCACACACACACACACACACACACACACACACACACACACACACACACACACACACACACACACACACACACACACACACACACACACACACACACACACTATATATATAGAGAGAGAGAGAGAGGGAGAGAGAGAGAGAGGGGGAGAGAGAGAGAGGGAGAGGGGGGGGGAGGCTTTGGAGTGGTTCGGTGCCAGTGCTATAAAGTGACATTTTATTTGTCAGTTTGTAAAAAACTGCATGTTTTTAGGGTTCATATATAATTACACATTTTGCCATTTGCCATCTCCCCTTCACTACAATTATTAGTCCACTTCCATCAAACCAATTCAATTAAATCCAGCCACACTCTGAGGTGGGCATGATGTATTAACATACTGGGATGCTGTCATTTGTTGTATCCTCATTCCCCACATGAATTAAACTGAAGGCTTGTTTTAAGGGGCACAAAATGGCTGTGGGTGAGAACTGTGACATCAAGTGAAAGCGCACGGGTAATAATGTCAGGTCTCATGCCCTTCAGTTTTCTAATCAAAACACTCTCAGAGATGTCAGAGCAAGGCGGTTGTTGAACTTCCACCACCGCCCTGCATATGTGGACCAGCCGTCACCTGACTGGCATTGAGTGTCGTTTTGGGCCAGCTCTCGCTGCTCCCTGAGCTTCTACTCCCTTGACGTAACATTGCGGATCACATTACAGCATCGCAATCCAGAATGGAAGGCCTCCAAAGGTGCCTGCCAGTTTGAACCGGAACGACCAATCATCCCAGGACGTCAGAGGCAAAGCTGTGTTTGACCGTGCATCTCGCTAACTGTGACAGAAAGGCCCAACATCATTAATTAAACATCAGGCTTTTCCCCAATCATCGGATCGCCATGACGGGCTCGTCGGGCTGCCATGCCAACGGTCCCTGTCGACATGCCTTCGAAATCTAGAAGGGGGATTACATATGGTAATGGTTTTTGACAGCCTGCCATTTGCCTCTGTTAATCTGATAGGATAAGATATCTGGACCGCAGAGCATGGTGCGCTCTATCTGAGCCTCATATTGTTATGCTATTTAAACAAACAAAACCAAAAAAACAAGCTGAATCATTCTGAAGATGCAAGCAGTGTCCTGGAAGAAAGCTTAATCCTCTTAGGGGCCTTTGATACAATCCCAAATATTGTCACTGACTGAAAAGTAGGCCTATATTTTTAGAGCTGGATTTGTTATTTTGTTATTTATTCACATATTTGTATATTATATTCACTTTTTTTTTTTTTACTCATTTTAAACATTTTAAACTCTAAATGAGGTAGCCTTACTCCACCTCAGAAAAGGGATGTTAGCCCCCTGGCTGTCAACCCACTTCTCATTTCCATGGTTCATTTCCCTGCAGAGAGAAGGAAAGGGACACTTTTGTCCCTTGTTCTTGTTCAATTAAGGCTTACCCCAAACTCAGGGCTAAGCTGAAATGATCTACAGTACGTCTCCGTTTCCAGCAGTTCAATTAATATTTTAATGCACACTGTCATCTTCACATAAAGCCATGAACTGAGCCGGTTGATTGGCTAATGGAAATGCAGGGAGCATGTTGCGCACGCTCTTGTTCAAAACAAGGAATGGGGAGGGGGGGTTGGGAAAGCAGCTTTCTCCAAATAGGTACGTAAATCATCTCCTAGCATGATGTTCCTAGCTTATCCTCAAAGAGAAAAGCTTTTACCTGAGCTACCTCTTAGAAATGAAATAAATATTCCCAGATAAACGACCAGACAGTTAAACATCCACCCCTTCAAAAGCCAATTGGTCTGTTTTTTTTATTATTAAATATCGATTTGATTTGTAAAAGGCCAGATGCTGCGAGGTTGAATAAATGTCATGTTCCCCTGTTGGTTTGACTGCAGTTTACTTTTCACGTCTACTCAGTGGGTGACATTTTGTGCACACAGCAATGTGCAAAAAAACAAAACAAGACTTCCCCATGCTGGCCCAGTCCATCTTTGCAAAGATTATGCATTTATTCACACAGATGCATTCTCCTAGTATTTACACATGGAAATACAATCTTCCAAGATGGAATCAATTACAGCTAAACACTCCACCCTAAGTATTTACTTATACAACACGCCGCCATCTTTCCAGAAAGGGAATGTTACGCGCTATCAGTAAATTAATCAGCCACCTCCGCCAATGTAATAATAATCCCATGGTTTTTATTCATAATAACGCAGGAATAACATGTAGC
Organism: Gymnoscopelus microlampas; assembly: GCF_963454915.1. Classification (NCBI taxonomy): domain Eukaryota; kingdom Metazoa; phylum Chordata; class Actinopteri; order Myctophiformes; family Myctophidae; genus Gymnoscopelus; species Gymnoscopelus microlampas. The sequence continues at coordinate 29,807,482 of NC_139946.1, forward strand.
TTATCAGCCACCTTGTGGGAATTGCGTGTCAGTGACAGGAGAGAGGAATAAGGCATTGTCTGACAACAAGCCATCTTTGAAACGCCTCCAAGAGGGAAATGGCATCCATTAGAGACTTACAGCGAACGCGCCTCTCGCCGGAGAGGCGGGGGTGGGCTGAAAACACACATACACACACACACACACACACACACACACACACACACACACACACACACACACACACACACACACACACACACACACACACACACACACACACACACACACACACAGAGAGATAATTGTTTATCCCTGGGAGAACCTTCAATGTTTGTCTGCGGGTGGCTAAGTAAGTTCACCAGCAGTATTGGACAGGGAGAGGCCAACAGACCCAAGGCTCGAAAACATTAGGATGAATCAATTAGGCCACCATTAGCCAATAAAGTGGCCCTCACTGAGTCGTGTAATTATGACCCACAGCAAAGCCAATTGAATGGAGGCACATCGCCCCCTTTTCTGTTTTAATTTTATTTGTTTAGGATAATCTGTTCTGTGGTTTTAATTACGTGCTTTAGGTTCAGGGCAGAATAAATAAATCATCATTTGCTTCCATCAGACGCTCTCTTTAGATGACACGCACACAAGCACACAAACACACAGGTCTGGCGGTTTAGTCTGTTATTCTATAAACATTTACAGCATGCTTGATCTGTGAGCGGTTAGCCAATGTGCCAAGTGCCGGGTGACTCTGAGGGAAATCACAAAAGAAGAGATAGGACAACCTGTGTTGAATGCTGGGGAGATTTTTGTCAGCCTCATCAGAATCACATCGATCACATGATTACCCAAAACAGCCTAGTGTCTTCTCACATAATCTGAAATAACTATCCTGGGAACAAGTTAATTTTCCCACCAAATGGTACGTTAAAAGAAGAGCTGTTAGTAAGAGACAATATTATAGGCAGCAGCCATTTAGTTCTTAGCTCAGAGGACTGTGTGTTTGTGTGACAATGTGCTGTCAATGAGGGATGACAGTACACAGCCAACATGGCGCGTTGCATTGTTCCTCGCTGGGTCCCCCCTGACAGATGCTCCCCAAGACAGCTGGATCAGCAACACGAATGGAGCTGGGATCTGGGGTATTCACAGGGATAGGAGCACAAATGTGATATCTGGCTGATTAGGTAGGGTATACAGATGTCAAGCTAGCAAGGCTTAGGGTTCATGCTGGGGATGCTGTTATCTGTCAGCCTCAGACACAAAACTGATGCCACAGTTTTTGTGTGTTTTCTTTAATAAAATGCACCAATTTTATTTTTTACTGTGACTAGCTTAGAGTATATTACACGCCAAACTAACCCATTGGCTTTTTATTTGACTGGCTCCTCTTTTTCGCTGACCTTTGTTCCTGTTTCAGGCATAGTCCTACTTCTTTTTTCCATCTCCTTCTCTGTTTTCCCCTCCAAGAGATCTTCTAACAAAATGACCTGCTCTGGAACGGCCACTCTGCTAAAAGACTGATGTCTGAGGCGCTTCAAGCCAAGTAAAATAAACACTGTGAATGTAAGGCCGGGGCTTGGCAGCCGTGAATCGGATCATTGCGTGGACGCAGGGAATTTTTATGTTCCATTTTCATTTGACAGTCTAGACATTTTATGAGTTTGGGAAGAAATCCGAAGGCCTCGGCTTTCAGCTGAAACATCTGAGAAGGGCTTCCTCCTGTATATTTTTTGTACTCTCTGGATCCCAGAGTGCTGTTGGTTATGATTTAGTGACAGAGAGATTCCTTCCCTCCCTCCCACGTTCAAGGGACAGGGTCAAGTGAGTTGTCTGAAACAATAGCCCAGATTTAGACATTCACATGAAGAAGCCAAACATTTCATGAATCTTGTGAGGCTGGCAAATGTGCTTCTATCCACTTGGGAAAACCAAATGTACCCTTTTATTGTTTATCTTTGTCAAGGTTAGTGGTTTCCTTCTTCCCAAAAGTCTGCACTGCTGTGAGATGTGTTTTTCAGTTAAAAAAGAAGTCAGAAACCACTAATTTTACTGTATGGGTTATTGTGGTGAGTGCTCATTTTAACACCCACTTAAGTCTGGTATTTACGAGGTGGTAACCGTAGAAAATCGCTCTGCCACACTTATGAAAGTTGGAGAGTTGGGAGAGCAGAACGTGTGGTGATGTATGGGAATCAGTGTGGACAAGTGGGGTGTTCAGGGAACAGTTCAGAGAGGTGTTCATGACATAACATAGGCTATGTTCAGACTGGGAGCCCTAACTCTATTTTTGACCTATTCAGATTGGAATCAGATTGGGTTGGAAACGCAGGGAAACAGATGTTGGCGAATTACATTTAAACCACATTCCTAGGTGGTTTGAAATGTGGTTCAAATCTAATTTTTAAAGACGTGTCTTAGTCTGGACACTCGGACACTGAAGCCTGATTTATACTTTGTCGTATGACGGTGTCACTCAGCGAAAATAGCTGATCGCCTATTTTCCGCGAGTGACACCGTCCTACGACAGAGCATTATTCACCCCATGTTGTTGTGTCGTTACCACAGCAACCAAGGATAGGTTGATGATGTCTGAAATCCAATCTGATCACCTGTAACAGTGTGGAAAAGTTCAGATTTGAGAAACAAATTGTATTTGCCTGCAGTCTGAACCAAGCCATGTGATCATGAGACAACATAGTGCCGGGCCAGGAGAGTTGAGTGCGGGTGTGTGAAGCGATCGGGGGTTTTCCCCTCCGTTCCTCGTCCATACATTATACACGCGTGATGAAGGAGTCTGTGTAATGAGACAGGATGTTTGTACAGTCCTGTGATCCCCTGAGACTTCCCCTCCACCTCAACCCCCACCCCACCCCCCCTTCGGTGTCCCCCTCGCCCCCCATTCAATCTACCCCCTGCTGAGCACACGGCCTCAACTCCTGACCTCCTCCACTCGCCAACAGTCGCCACATTTGCATTTCCAGTCCCAACTTCAAGGGAGGAGGGGACGGATCCCCCCCCCCCTTCCCTTCCCTTTGGCCGTACAGCAGGCCCCTTTCTCATCCCACTGACCCCCTGCCCAGGCTCAGCCCACCCGGACGGCAGTCTCGGGTTAATGCACCAAGCACTCCCATTGTCTCTGGATTAATGAAGTGCTCCCTGCCTGTCCCTTCTCATTCAATGACAATGAGACACATGACAAGTGGTAACGTTTTAAATGGCAATCGACACACAGGCCTTAAAGTCACTTAAGTCGTAGGGCTGCATAAGTGGCTGAGCCGCCAAAGCAACGATAACACTGGCTGCTTTTGATGCACTTGTCTTCTCCAGGATCAATTTGGTTTCTCATATAGTGGCAGAAGGTGTTTGCAATTGAAATGGATGGTCCTCAGATGGTGGAAGAAATATCAGCATCTTGAGTGTTTCACCTCCACCCAACCCCTCCGAAAAATGGAAGGCTGACCCTGGCTTCCCTATAGAATGGCAAGGGGGACCTCTAGTGGAAGGGAGAGGCTCTGTTTTCCTCAGCATTCCGCCTGGTCCAGTGTTGTCCAGCGTCACTGTGTCTGTGGGAGGTGTTATTGTAGCCACGTTATTGTGAAAGACCCAGTGTTGCCACACACAACCATACGCTGGTGTATTTTCCACAACATTCTCAGTATGATTTTGATTTATAGAGGTGTAAATCCACACCGCATTGAACCATGACAATCGTGACAAACAACAGTAACAATCGTGTCTGAATTAATCACTGACTCCTAAGCGACACAGTGCTGTTTGCAGTCTGTGGGTTTTGTGTGTGAATGTCTATCTGGGTCTAAGATTGTTTTATCACATTTTAGTGCAAAGCATAAGCCACTTACTGGAGACATGGTGGGTTTTAATTCAACTCATGACCTTTATTACTGTCACCCCCCCCCCCCCCATTCTTTCTGTCTTTCCGTTTTTTCCACTTTATATACTTAATAAAGATGTCATTAAAAACATACTTAGTGCCCAACAAATTCTGTTTACTTATACAGGATATTTAAGTTAATGAAATTAAACAAATGGACTTTAATTATGTGTTGTTCTGCCAAACTGTAGCCATACCCTTTATTCAGGCTCAGGAAAGAGAATAAAAAGGGAGATGCTTTATCAAATGACAAAGGCCCGCCAAGACAGGCTGCACCTGATGCCAACTAACCTACATAAGTATGACTCTGCAGGTCTCCGCCTATCTTTTGCTCTTGACCAGGCCCTGTATTGCTCACTTGAACCACCTAAATCCTACATTATACACCCTTTATACACCCTACACCCCATTATACACCCTTTACGCTGCAGCGTTTTCATGAGCTTGTAGATTGGCTATTCTCAGCTAAAGTTCGCCAATTCTTGCAGAATGTTTTTCTGTTATGCCCAGAATAGGGACTCTAGGATTCATGTGGTTCTGACACTTTTCGGGTGGTGCAACAGCAGCATGTGGGTGGAGCTCAGCTTAGCGTCTGGGTGTCAGCCATGGAGGCAGACTCTGTGGCTGACGGGCGGCTTGTTACGAGGCGTTATACCGCCGTGGCTGTGAAGCGCACCACTGACCTCCGACCTTTCCCTGTCTTTGCAGTGCTGAGTATCCGCGGTGCCCAGGAGGAGGAGCCCCCGGATGCCCAGCTCATGCGACTGGACAACATGCTGCTGGCAGAGGGCGTGTCAGGCCCAGAGAAAGGGGGCGGCTCAGCAGCTGCTGCCGCCGCCGCCGCTGCGTCAGGAGGGGCCGGGGCCGACAACTCTACGGAGCACTCCGATTACCGCGCCAAGCTGTCCCAGATCAGACAGATTTACCACACGGAGCTGGAGAAATATGAACAGGTAAACAATGTTAAATGGATGCATTCATAAACCCCTGAGCACAAGCACAAACTGCCAGTGTCATTTTGGTAAAAACTCATCCACTGAACTAGTTCGTTAGATATTATAATATTCAGTAGAATTGCCTGCTTGCTCTCCAGTCGGTTGCACCATGCATTGTATCTTGTTGATGATGTTGTAGTTTAACATGGGCTCCCAGGCCTAAATTGAACCATATTCATAGTATATACCTCAACTAATAGCTGGCTAAAAGTAATTTACAATAAATGGTGGAAGAGTGCATGGTCATTTATTTACCTAGTCACAATCCAGGTAAAACACGTTATGTGAAGACTCAATCTGTATTATAATCAAGTATAGTTTCTTTGCTCCGCTGCAAAAAAGAAAAAGGAATGTTGTTATTATTCAATATTAAGTTGCATGGGCAGTTTTCCACTTCTCTCCCCATATCACTATCTACCGCATTAATAAATCAGTGTGTGTTACCGCATAATGATACCCCTGTTTACGAACCAGCGTGTACATAGTCGAACATTAAGTTCCCCGAATGAATGCGAACTCTTATTTGAAGTGAGTGTATTTGCTGTGTAGCCATGAATTTTATTTCCCGGTGCCACAGTGTTGCGCTGTGACTGTGACAGGGTCTTTAACAGTATGCTAGGCAGGGGAACTGGGGACTGTGGAAAGGTGTGTGAGTATGTGTGTGACCATCACGTGATCACACTGCGCATCGTGTGTTTAAAATTACAATGTAGGTGAAAGGAAAGGTACAGGAAGAACTTAAGGCAATAGACCAGTGTTTTCCCCCCCAAAAAATGTCATTATTATTTCAAAAGTTTTCAAAAGCTTTTCACCTCCCCCCTTGTAGATCTTCCTATTTTCCTATTTTCTGTACCCAAAAAGCATGCCACCGCTCCACGAATGACATCGTTTTACTCTAGGCTAGGCTTACGTAGCTTTTATAGACTGTTTATATTGCTAGTGAGTAATTGAATCCAATTGTGCTGAGCACGCCCATGTTCCCACTTACTTCGCATTTGGTCTGCCTGAGCCTTCAGATCAAGTCTCTTATACGGCTCTGAAATCCTGGGCGATCCATATGTGAAATATTGCCACTGTGAGGATCAATAGGTAGATGGCAACTCAATCTTAAAAGATGGCAGCAAGCCTTGCATATTAGATAATGTTTGATTCTGTTGGCTGCTGTCGATAGGAATTCATTATACCGCCTTAAATTCTGGTTCCACTCGCTCAGGCCAGTGTATGCTGGCCTGTGCTGGTGGAAACAATTTAAGGTGGTGTACTGAACCTACGGTGTCCGTACGCACAACATGTGTATGTTTGTATGTATGCCAGCGATAGTCTTGAGACACATTGTGGGATTTAACCACGGATTTGCTCTCATTGCCTTGATCGCAGAGGTATTCCCGACAATAGAGCGCCTTTCAAATGAACGTGAGTAAGACAGACAATCAGGCGGATAGACAGAAACAGACACAGAGTGACACAGTTAAATCCAGGGAGAGATTGATACTGGGAGAGAGGAATAAAGAAGAGACAGTAGGAAAAAGAAAAAGAGACAGAGAGAGAGAGAAAGTGTAATATCGTGGCAGATTCACGCCTGGTGTCACACGGGGGAGGTGTGTGTGTGTGTGTGTGTGTGTGTGTGTGTGTGTGTGTGTGTGTGTGTGTGTGTGTGTGTGTGTGTGTGTGTGTGTGTGTGTGTGTGTGTGTGTGTGTGTGTGTGTGTGTGTGTGTGTGTGTGTGTGTGTGTGTGTGTGTGTGTGTGTGTGTGTGTGTGTGTGTGTGTCTGTGTGTGTTCGTCTCCCAGGCTGGCTACACTGTGAAAATGTGCTCGTAAGACGGGAGTAGCTGTCACGGGCTCCTCTCAAACACACTGCCATCACCACTTCTGTTAAATATGAGAAATATCACCACTTCTATTCCCCCTCGGCTCTGTGAGCCAGCGTAGCCCCCAGAACAACATTAAGCACGGGGCTTGATTTCATTTTTCAATATTTCCCACTATGTGTGCAACATTTTCAATATTTCCACTATGTGTGCAACATGCTTTCATGCATTTAGAGTGATGCAGTGCAGCTTGTGTCCTCTACAGTGCATGCATTTTCACGCATACGTGTTGTATGTTTTTGTCAACGCTGAATTTTGCACGCCCACATTCAAGAGCCAAAGCTTTGCATCGTCGCCAGGCAGCCCTATTAATTTCTATCGACCCCGTGGAGGGCGTTTAGAAAGAAATTCTGATTAATTTCTGTCAGTGAGTGCCCCCCACCCATCCGCCCCCCTTTTATTTTATTTTATTTCTCTTACAGGCGTGTAATGAGTTCACCACCCATGTGATGAACCTGTTGAGAGAGCAGTCGCGCACACGGCCGATCTCGCCCAAGGAGATCGAGCGCATGGTGAACATCATCCACCGCAAGTTCAGCTCCATCCAGATGCAGCTGAAGCAGAGCACCTGCGAGGCCGTCATGATCCTGCGGTCCCGCTTCCTGGACGCCAGGTGCGTGGCTCTTTTTGTCTGTGAGTGTGGGCATGTGAGAAAGTGGTGCCTGATTTATACTTGGTCATGCATCGAAAATAGCCGATCTACAAGCCCACAACGCTTATAGGTCGGCCAAATGTGCCGCCGTCGCACAACTAAGTACAAATCAGGCCTGGCGGTGTGTGGGTGATGTACATATTTACATCTACTTATAACCTTACTCTGTGTTCCCTCACTGAAATAAGCCCACATTTACAATATGGCAAAGGACTAATTACGTGCTTCTCTCTCATCCTCATGTCCATATGAATGGGAGATTCAGGAAGCTCATTATGTTATAAACGTGTTCGCCGCACGCCATTTTGCGGCTTATTGCCACCTCTGCTCACAACGCGAGGCTTGGCTCCCAGCCTCCTTGGAGTTAGCGGCCATAGTTGTGCCGTTTAGACCCACACGCATAATGATACCGGCCAGCCAATAACAATTCTCTCCAAGCTCCGTAACGTTGAACGCTTCCCCTTTCTTAAAGTAATCGCTTGTTCGCTTTAGATGCGTGTTTTGGATTTGCATACATTTCTCTTAGGATAAATCTCACTCACAGTCTGAGTCGGAGGCATAACATTTAAATGAGGCCTGCGCTCCCCTTACAAAGCTCCCCATCTATTCTCTTGCAAATGATTGCGGCGGTGCAGGCAGGGGAATGGAAGGGAAGGGAAGGGAAAGGCTTTCACTGGTTGAGAGGCACTGCCATGCTCGGCTCCGCTGATTAATCTACTGGCTGCTGGAGCCCATGCTGTGTACATTTACATATTCTCAAGCAGGCTTTTGGAGTGTGGGACAGAGATTGCAGCACAAATCTCCTCAGCTGTGGATGTGTGGAAAGAGATTTTACAGGGTTTCCCCTCCAGCTTATGTAAAGCACTCTTGAGATGTTGCACACTGCAGACATAACCTGATAGGTGCTGGAAATGGAGGGGTCAGTCAACTCACGGACATCGCCATACAATATTTTACATTTTACGCCTTACAAAAGAAAGAGTTGTGTTGTTTATACAATTTTTTTGTCTTTTTTTTTTGGAGGTTCATTTTCATTTGTGAACCCCTGACAAAGGAGCATCTTTCACTCCAGCATGGCTATTGTGCTAGGGTTATTATGCTGCCGTGAATTGTTATTGTGCTGGGGTCTCTCCATTTTATGTGCGTTATCTGTGTTTATAGTGTACAAAGTAGAGAATTTTATACCTTGGTGATGTGTAGGCTATAATATGATTTCCATGCAGCTGAAATTTTGTGCTCTGCTTCCTTGCAGACGGAAAAGACGGAACTTCAACAAGCAAGCGACAGAAATCCTGAACGAGTACTTCTATTCACACCTCAGCAACCCTTACCCCAGCGAAGAGGCTAAAGAAGAGCTTGCAAAGAAGTGTTCCATCACAGTTTCCCAGGTAGGTCAGAGAACAGCGCCCCACATCTGTTGGAAGATTATTACACACCCACCCAAGTGACTGGAAACTGATCTTAGCATTTGAAAAATGAAAATATACATTAGGCACCTTCTGGCATTCCAGCACTAATATGTTGAATTCCTGTGTAATAATTGATAAACAGTAAAGGGAGCACTGACAATGCCAAGGTAAACAGCATTTTATTTAAAAAAAAAAAGCTTGAATCCATCATTTGGGAAGCAAATTGTTTTCTCATTTGGTTTCATTAGTTTATACAAAATGATTTGAGGATACATCTGGGCTTGATTGTGAAAGCTTACTTAGGGGCCAGATGATTTGTGCATTGTCTCTTGGTGTCGTAATAAAGGAACATGTTTACCTACTGAGCGAATTGGAAACTTCGCAGGATTGATTTGGTTTTCATTTTAATGTTGTTTATCATTAGCGCCGGGCTTATCCCCGTAGCTTCATCTGGGAGTCCATTAGCAGTAATGGGTGTTAGCGGATGTTGACTGATTGGTGCTAGCATGAGTTCTGATGATAGCTGCAGTCATAGTGACATAATGAGACTGTTATTGGCAATCATTCCATCCTGGCACTAATGTAGATTCACAGCGCTGGTCTATCTAGCCCCTACCTCCTGACAGCCCCAGAGGCCGTCTTCACTATTAGGCATGCCAGCGGAGGCCAGGCCGGCTAAAGACTCCTCTGATTCACCCTGACGTCTACGTCAGCTTTTAATATGGCAAGGTTTAGCGTGTAATGATTGAAAATGTCATAAATGATGTGCTTTCTGCGGCTTGTTGACTCAGGTTTCCAACTGGTTTGGAAATAAGAGAATCAGATACAAGAAGAACATCGGCAAGTTCCAAGAAGAAGCCAACATGTACGCCGCAAGAACTGCCGTAAATGCTACCAACGTATCCTCGCACGGAAGCCAAGCAAATTCACCCTCAACTCCAAACTCTGCAGGTGAGCGCACAGTGCATTTCCACATGTTACTCCTTTCTCCTTTTTAATGATCATGATTGTGCAAGTGCTATATTTAGGTCTGAATACATTTTATCACGCTCTGGTGCTGTTCACGATACCAAACTACAAACTACTGTTATATGAAGTATCACAGCTTTTCATTAATATAAGGACTGCAGGACTGTAGCAGCTCTTGTGTGGTTTTCACACCCTTGAGTTCATAATTGCTCTGGTTTCACACTGTTACAATTCTGCCAAACTGCACTGTATTGCTGGAAACTGAGAACAGTATGCAATATTATTACAAAATGTTACAGAATATGAATGACATCATGTGCAGGTGAACTCAGTTATAGTTCCTTGATCTACACCCAGGTTAGAAAAAAGCTTTCACATACAGTATCACATTTCGAGCCATACACAGATTCAGACTACAATGTCAGTGTAAAAGCACTCTTATAAAAGAAACGTGCCTGTCACCATGTAACCTAACCATAGCATAACATAGAGAGTGTAGCAAACTTTGGCAACTGCTTTAAAGACACCTAAAGTCAAGACCAAGGCTATGTCAGAGATTAGATTACCTGGGCCCCATGCCACGTCTCCCTTTGCTTATTGCTCTTGCTTTTCAATTAACATTGTTCTTCACATTAACTCAATATCTCTCATGTTACTACACAATAAAATCCACATTGTTAATTTAACCTGGAGAGTGTGAAAATAGACCCTTACCGGTCAATTTCTTTACGCTCTGACTTAAATTAACACATGATTTTACTGTGTATGTCAGATGTTCATGACATACTATGGCATACTATGTCTTACTGCGTTTTTCTGCTGCACTGACATATAAGCCACTCGAGTTTCTATTTGCTCTGGCTCTAGGTTTGGTCACGAACACCTGTTTAACAACATTAACACGATGATAACACAAATCATATGCCAAATGTCGTCGATGATATGAACGCTTCAGACAAACAGCGTCTGCTGTGTGTAATAGCTGCTGCTCTGCTGTCCACATGTCAGCATTGCTCTGTTCTGCTCCTGTCATCTTATCTGGCCTAGCTACCTGCCTGCCAGTGCCTGCTAGCTAGCTAACATCTGCATGGTGCTCCTCCAGGGGAGGGGGAGATTTGGGCCCGACCTCCCCTGGATGGGCCAGTTGGCTTATCCTGCTTGCCCTCTTTCTATCTGTGATTCCGGTGCTCCCTCTCTACTTCCAGGTTCTGCTGGCTCTTTTAACATGTCAAACTCCGGGGACTTGTTCATGAGCGTGCAGTCTCTCAATGGGGACTCGTACCAGGGGGCTCAGGTGGGAGCCAACGTGCAGTCACAGGTAGGGGGCCCCTGAGCGGTGCAGCAGATAACCACAGGCACAGACGCATAGCTCGCTCCCCGCCACTAGGCCTGTTGTGTACAGACTAGAGTCACAATCTTTCATGTGGATCCAGTGTGCTGTTTCACATTTACATAGCGTACTCACATTTAGATGCTACTGACGTGCTCGCACTGAGAATAGTTGAACACAGATTTTTGTTTTGTTTGTGTGTGTATTATTCTTTCAACATGACAACATTTTCAGTCCTAAGTATCTGTGATGTCTGATTGGATGTGATTGTCTTCCACCGCAGTGCTGTGTTCCCATTATCATCCTGTCATCCTTTCCTCTCTCGTCTTTGAGCTTCTGTTGTGCGACTCTGACCTTGCCTTGTTTGTTGCCTCTGTTTCAGGTGGATACCCTTCGCCATGTTATCAGTCAGACAGGCGGATACAGTGATGGACTCACAGCCAACCAGATGTACAGTCCGCAGGGCATCAATGTAAGGAGGAAAAGAAAACAATACAATCCTTTTATTTATTTATTTTCTTTTCCTTCCTTTCTTTCTCTCCCCTAGCAATTATTTCAAAGCCATGGGGGCTCAGAATCCCACTTAGTAGGACTTGTCTCAGCTTCCGCGGTCACCTAGTTGATTGCTTCTGTATCGGTCACGCCACAGGCGCAGACCTGGGGCCTGGGTGTACACACACATACACACACACACACACACACACACACACGCACACACACACACACACACACGTGTATGTGCTCGTAGAGGCGCCGTCTGAGCCTGTCATGTCCGATCAGCTCTGGTGCTGCACCTGCAGCCACGTACGGGCCCCCCCGTCGTGAGAGGCATGCAGGAACAGGTGACACCTACTGCATGGGGCTTCACATCTCTTAGCTGACCCTGATTAGCGGCACAGAGCCAGAGGCATAGGCTACCAGGAAACAAGGCCACAATAATGATAATTTAAACTAGAAAAGAAAATGTCAAAAAGTACACCCCCTGGAGAAAAGGACACATTTGTGTACAGTATGTGCACGCATTTGTCCCTCGCCTGATTTGGCGGCAGATTTTGCGTCTCGTGCATACTGGGAGAAGGGCTTGCGTAGTTGGGGTGGGGGGGCATGCGTGGGGGAGGCAGGAGTTTGGGGGGAGGCTGGCTAGCTGGCGGCTGCAAAATGCAGGGAAATTCACAGCGACAAGCCGTGTCGTAAAGGGGAAAATCGATAAGACAGACACAAGGAGAGCAGAGTGTGGACTTGGGACAGCAATCCAAGCGCATTGCTCAGATCACGTTGCTGCCACACTAATGGCCCTGACAGTGAGCCACGGCAGAAAGAGGGCGAGGACGGTCACAGGCGCGGCTGGGTCCCTCTGCTGTCGATGTTGTCTGTTGTGCCTCAGCGGCCGCATGATAATGAACTGAAATGTGTCCTGTATATACTGTATATACATACACACACATATATATATATATATATATACATCTAGAGAGAGAGAGAGAGAGAGAGAGAGAGAGAGAGAGAGAGAGAGAGAGAGAGAGAGATATCTATATATATATATATATATAGATATATATAGATATAGATATATATATATAGTTGTATTTATTTATATATAAATAAAACAACATGTACATAAGTATTCAAATGGCCCTTCCTGGACGGTTCTGGACATGTCCTCCTTCCTCTAGGCCAGCTGCAATAGCCCTGAGAGAGCACTAACGTATTCAGGGCCCGTTCTCTGCCGTTCCCCTGACCTCGGTGATACGGTTCTCCTTGGACGCCTGCTTGCTCTTCCACATCTTACAATGCCACAATATGCTGTTTTATTCACTTTTAGAGCCTTAAAAGAAGGCTCATACTGCATAATGTAAGAGCGGGATATCTGTGTGACAAGCTGTTACCTTATGATTTATGTAGCTAAGGCTGCGAAGTTCAAATGTTGCCCCCTCCGTAGCTGTTTTCTCCTATAGTATGACGGGTATGACACCGTTGGCACGTTGTAATGCTTTGAGGAAAAACACTCTAGTGCAATAAGAAACGGTAAAATAAATAAATATATAAAATCTCAGAATTGGTAAAGGACGACCATTTTCAACCTATCTTCATATAATTGGTCCTCACTAATGCTCATGATAATATGGTACCATTTTTTTCTACTCGGTCAGTGTCTTAGAGGAGGGCTGTGGACAATTCAGAAACCCTCCTACCAGTGACATCATCGTTAGGCTTTTTTTTTTTGGTTTGTTTTTTACATTTCAAAATTTCTATTTTTATTTTTGTATTAACGCAAGAACAATGGCTTCTATTATAGCATTTTAACTTCGCAGGAATAGAAAGCCTGCAGTTTCTATTGGCTTGGATTCCCCATTGATTATGTCACTGGTAGGGCGGGATTTACATGAAGATGGGTGACGCTGTCCTTTAACTCATTCACTGCCATAGGACAACTTTTTTCCAAAGGCCCAGACTGCCAAGGACGACTAAAATGACTTTTGGATGTTTTATATATATATATATATATATATATATATATATATATATATATATATATATATATATATATATATATATATATATATATATATATATATATATATATAAATATGAATCTATCTATCTATCTATCTATCTATATTCTTATATATATATTCTTATGTATATATATATATATATATATATATATATATATATATATATATATATACACAGAACCAGGAGATAACATGATACAAAGATTTACTGCTCCATTCACTTCCTGGTTAAAGTATTTGGGAAATCGGCTCCTGTGTTTTACTATGTAATTTTGCCGAGACATGTTATTTTCAACGGCGTATGACAAGTGAACGGGAGGTCGCAATGACATTTTTTTTCTTTTCACGGAAGCACAGTGAAATCCTCCTTGATTAACAACCATCAGGGGATCTGGGCTTTATTTATGTATTTACTCTGGCAGTGAATGAGTTAATATTGTAGCATACATAGAGGTAGTGTGACATACAGAAAACATAAAACACGGAAACAAAATGACAAGACAAATGACGAACCGAACTGGAGAAGGGATGTGGGGGGTCAAGGAATTGTCCAATCCAAAATAATGTCAAACTTAGTAACTTACCACATGGTTGATGATGACGGAGCAGATACATAATGCCTTTTGTGGTTGACTCCAGCAGTAATTACAATTTTGAAATAGACAGAGTGTCACCAAGGTCAGACATTCTGAGATTTTTCTTCCCCCGCCATCTTTGATTACAGACTGTCGTCTGCTTTAAATAACAGGCTTTGAAATGAAAAGCTGTCGAGGACCATTTCCATTTTTTTTTTACACTGATGGCTTGAAATTTACTATTAATATTCCAAATGTTCTCTAGCAGGCCTGTCTTTAGAATTGCAAAAGACCTCCATATGCCTCATTGTGCTTCAAATCTACTCTGCCATAATTACTGAAAGTGCCACTGATGGTGCTTTTGTTTTGTTTCAAAGGGCCCTTTCACATTTTCACATTTCAAATTTCATCATTCTGTATCATTGAAAGTGACAGGCATTTACCTCAACACCTAAATCTTTTGCCATGATTATTATTATTATTTTTTTTCTATAGTTTGTACTTTCGTCATTATAGAGATTTTAGTCTACAGTATTGTGATGGGGTAATATTTGGAGCTGAATTTCCTCTTAAACATGTTTATGTCAGTTCTGCTTTGAAATATTGCATTTAATATGAAGGTATTCTTTTCCTTCTGATACATATTTGGCTGCAGGCTGCAGTTGACAATACTGTATGTGAAGTAACTGAGGGTATTGCTGTGTTACATATAGAGTTCACTGTGTTCCCTACCCTCAGGACTTATGTGCAATGCACCTCAGTATCACTTCTCTCTAGATCACCCAGATGCATGAGTAATGAGCACCAACGACCCGGACTCACTTCTTCTCCCGTCTCTCTTGTTTTTCCCCCACATATTCTCCCAGGCAAACGGTGGCTGGCAGGATGCTACAACCCCCTCATCAGTGACTTCACCCACAGAAGGACCCGGAAGCGTTCACTCTGACACCTCCAACTGATCCCTCCAACCACCGCACCACTACAGCCTCCATAATAAGCCTCACGACCCACCCAACCCCCAACCCCATCAGGACTGGAGCTGACATTTGTAGTTACAGGGGCAGAAGACATCTGGGGGGGGGTAGGGACTGGGGATGACATTATCGCCGTTTACGGACAAATCGTCACTTCTTTTTTCTACCCAGACCATCACTGCGACCACCACGCCATCAGCAGCCTGCATAGGGAGCTCACGTTCCACATCGTTACTGTCTGTACAGTTTCCACACAATGTCCACGTTGCCTCTTTGTATTTCTCATACAGTATGTGACTCCGTAGGCACACGATTAGCAGTATATCGGCCACATTCACACGGCGGCAATTTTGCTCTGACTTCATACTTGGGGAGGGGTGAGGACCCTTCCCCGAGTATGAAGTATGAAGAAGTATGGCCACCGTGGGAATGTAAATTAAAATACTCTCACACTACCTCTATGGAAAATAACAAACAAACAATAACAAAAGGAAAATCATTTGAGATAAGTCACTTTTCTTTTCTCTTTTTTCACTTTTGTAATTACTGAAATTTATACTACCATCCAATACCGTTTCAGTTTTATCTCTGTAACAAAACAAAATTATAATTTTTTACTGCCGTGCCCACAGATTTCCGTTTGACTGTCGTGCCAAAGTTCAACCCTGGAGGTGAATTTTGATAATGTTACATTATTCATGTTTCTTGTTATGACTACTACTCACTCGGTTGTTTTATTTTTTCACGACGTACTATGGGAGGTAACGTTTCATGTTCGCTGTGCACCAACCATGTTAGTCTCTTTGTATCTCTGAAATGGTTCTCACCTTACTTTGTATTCAAACCTTCTACAACACAGTAACTCGTTTGAGTTGTTTTCTTTTTCTTTATTTTTTTGGCCAGCCTAGTTTTATACTCACGCACACAATACAGAAACACAGAGTTGGTAAGCAGAAAAATACAATATTTAATATGTTTTGAAGGAGTCTGAGTCCTAGCGTATAGAACTGATTAGGACCAATTCCTTTCTCTTGAGGTATTGTTGTGTCCTTAGCATTCACTGACAATTGACCCAAGCAAGTTTGAAAAATTGACCTGAAACACTGACTCAATCAATGATTACATTAGCAGCAATTATGACACATCGATATGTATTAAAGCACAATAACGTCTAATGATCACATTCAATGGGTAATGTTTGTATTAGGTCAAAGTGAGAACAGTACAGATAAAGAGAATCTTTAGATTTAATGATAGCATTCATTTATGGAACAAATGGGGTTCATTATCACTCATTGTCAGTGTACATCAATGCGATCACTATAGCCAAATACTGCTGGTAACCAAAACCACTTGTGGGCAAATAAATTTGATATCTTTAACTGTCTTAATTCTTCTTAAATGTTGTGGGGATTTAACCACTTAAACCCTATATACTAAGTTGACCCCCAGGGCTCTATACTAGGTCCGCTGCTTTTTCCCCCGAACACAAAATATCTTCATCGAAAATAGCCGATCAACAAGCTCATAAAGCGTCGCAACCTTTGAGCTTGTAGATCTGCTGTTTTCACTTAATGTTAGACCCAGCATAAGGACGCTAGGGTTCAAGTGGTTAATACACTGCATATCTTTGTTCTGAGTTAACGTCCACTTTTCATTTGGTTTCAGAAATGTTTTTCATATCTCCTAGATGCAAGGGTTCTTAAAGGATGGCACAGTATGTGTACTCTTCCCTTTTTTCTTCTTCATTTTCAGGACAACAACACTTAACAAAACACAGCATTCATAACTTACACAACCAACCCAAAATGTGAAATTAGATTTGTGACCTTTGTTGTATGTACAGTATAGTATTTGGTCTAACATGTATACATTACAAGTAGTACTCTTGAGATATTCAGCATATACCATACTTTGATACCAAAAAAAAGGCATACATTTTCATTCTCTACTTTGGGATCAGCTTTATCGGCTTTTATTTTCTCGTTTTGTAGAATTTTATTATCTAAGGTACTAGTACGTCAAAAATGCTCTAGTACTCAAAACCAAAAAAACAAAACAAAAATGCAGTCAGAATACAGTAGTCTTTATAGAAATTAAATTGAAACAAGTACCCTGATGGCACACAGATGATGTTTGGATATATTTTTATGTCCTCATGTTGTGAATAATTCACTTTTTGTTGTGCTTTATTTTTCTTTTCTTTCACTTGGTTACAGGACTGTTTTCTTTATGCTACCATAATATGTGAATTAGCCCAAGAATGCTCTATATGTAGATATGCACCTTTCTTGTTTCGCTTTTTTTATTTTATTGGGCAGTATCCTTTTTATTTTATTTTGTATGATGCAGCATAGTGTTTTGACAACGAGCAGATTGAGGTAACCAGACACATGTGAGGCAGTTCCTCTGTTTACTTTGTACTTTCACACTCAAGCCTGCCTACAAAATGGCCACTGTCCCGTCAAAGGTGACGTGAAAAGTCAGTGTTAACACTGTCCTGTGATATTTTTCTTCCTAGCTTGAGTAAATCCTTACAATGAAATGAGATCCAATCCCAACTGACCTCTCAGAGAGATATGTCGAGTTCACCACAGACTGAAAAAACAGTGGTTCTTTTTCTTTTTTACAGTGCTTTTATAATAGGCTACAGCATTATGTTATTTCCTAACGATATGGAGGTAAACCATTGTGTGATTTACATAATAAGCAATTCTGTGAAATTCTGATCATTCAGAAAGGCTCTCTTGGTTCACCAGCGCAGCATTTCAGTCGAGGAATGAGTGCCATGGAGGTGATATAGCTGTGTCTCAATCGTTGAAACCAGTCCATTGAAATGACAGTGTTGGCCACGCACCATGCCAGGATTCTTTCTATCCCCCTCAAAAATGCTCAACTCTACTTTTCACATTGCCTGTCAAATATTATTAAAGCTTCATGTAATGATGCTTTTAGTTTTTGAATATAAAAGTAAAAGGAACATAAAAAATAGAAAAGAAACAGATCAATTTGTAAAACATGAAATGTTTTATTTGTTGCATGTCTTTTGTTCTTCAATAAAATAACGTACTGCAGTGTTTTGAATGTTAATTCTTTTTTATAAGGATTTCAGAGTGAAATCGTGGAGCCTTTTTTCGGGACAGGTTTTAACTTTTAAGATCTCTGCCTATGTAAAAAAGGTATCAAATGAGAAACTATTGTCTTTTTAATTCCAAATCAAAACCTGTTTTCTGTGGAGAAAAATAGCTGATGTAGGTTTTATGGTCTCTTAATTTGTACTGGCAATGCATATTCCAAATAAATAGTTTCTTTTGTTGCATACATTTTACGCTTTTGTCGTTTTTAAATTTGTCCCCAAGCTTTGCATAGACTCTTTTCTTGAGGTCAACAATTCATTAATATCTAGAAGGGGTGTGGTTTCTCCTTCAGACTGTAGGTTCAGGGTCATAAGTCACTGTAGGACACAAATTTGCACATTGTAGTCCTGACAGCGCATCACCCCAGCGGATAACGTTGTACATCACACTTCCAAACGTGCTACACCATCTGAGGCATTTTCTCACTGCTAACACTGCGTCAAAGAGCTGGGTCTGCTGAAGGTGTGAAGGGGGACGTTTTCACAACTTTCTAAAGTGAGTGAAAGCTCCCCGCTTACGGCAGACAGACACACTCCCCCCCCCACCCCACCCCCCAACCACCCCACTCCATCTCTGTACCCAAGTTCCCTCAAGGCACCGTTAATGTGCGTTCCCTGGAAGAGGGTGGAATGTACACTTATCTCTCTCTTCCAGATAAATAAGGCTGGGTGTCTATCTCTACCCTCCAATTCATTCATCCCCCCGTCCCCCCATATTGGGAGGTACGTTAACTTTTTGGATTAGGCAGGGTGGTCCCAAAAGTGTCAGAGCATCCGAATCACATAGCATGACCGAGGCTGTGGGAGTGACATACTGTATGCAAACATGATCAAGTACAATTACATGGGGATGGCTCCTGGTTTGTATCAAAGGCTTCCTTAAATTCACTGTAAGAGAAATGAGAGGATGCAACTACTGTACATGCTGTAATGTATTCACATGCTCCCTTAACGAACCAATAAGGCATTGTGAGATTGATATTTAGTAATTAATGATACTGTGAAAAGTCAGAAATCCCCCCACAGTAGAAATCGGTGTAGGTCTGCCCTACATTCCTTTAATGTGCTTTATTTCTTAACAAATACTTGAATGACATATGCCCATTGCCATGTACAGTAACTAATGCTATGCAAAATGTTAAGAAACTCAACTAAAACAACTATGAAATCAAACTATTTAACAAAAAACTGAAACTATTGGCATTATGGTAATGTTGTTGGCATGATTGTTGGAGCTCATTTGAAATCATCAAGGAAAGTATTGTCTGCACTCACTGTTCCTTTGAAAACTGTAGAAAGCTGCTGCAACCAGTTTCCCAACAAGATGAGTGAAGTGCTGGAGAACACAGCACTCCACCTGTCTGTGTGCTAGACTCTAGCACAGACAAACAGGTGGGGTAGTGGGTTCTCTAGCAGCTACAGAACCCACTACCCCACCTGTTTGTCTGTGTGCTAGAGAACCCAGTACCCTACATGTCTGTCTGTGCTAGAGAACCCAGTACCCTGTCAGTACCCTGTCTGTCTGTCTGTCTGTCTGTCTGTCTGTCTGTCTGTCTGTCTGTCTGTCTGTCTGTCTGTCTGTCTGTCTGTCTGTCTGTCTGTCTGTCTGCCTGTCTGTCTGTCTGTCTGTCTGTCTGTCTCTCTGTCTGTCTGTCTGTCTGTCTGTCTGTGTGTGTGTGCTGGAGAACCCAAACCAGTACCCCACCTGTCTGTCTGTGTGCACCTGGATCCTCTGGTAAGCATTGACAAGTCCTGATCACCTCTTACAGCTTTGGTAGCAGGGTCCTGAAGCACAATATCCAAAACACCACAACACGATTAAACATCCTAACTATAAATGTCATTACAGTTCTCAGATAGCATCCATACTTATCAGAAACTTGTCTCACACACTCTCTTCTTCTCCAGGCTAGAGTGTTAGTTGACCAGCCACAGCCTACCTTTGTAGTTTTTAATGTCAGCTGGTGGTATAGTAGAAATACTGAGTGAAAACTCCAAACACTCTAACCTTCTTGTCTTTAACAGGGTTATATGCTGATGTATCCTCACCCTGGCTCTTAATTTGGTGGCAACATTTACCAGATTATTGAATTTATAACCAACCCTTAAAACATCACTGTTTTCACCTGTTTCTCTCAGTCTCAGGCTGTCTCTCCTCCTCCTTTTTGTCCCACCCCCTCTCAGAACCTGGTAGGTTGACTACAGTTGATAATGACATAGTGTCCATGAGCTTGTAACATGTGTAACGAAGCATTCTGGATACTAGTGGGCCTAGCTGTTTGACCAACTGGTTAGTGCTGCTGCCTCTGATATGAGAGACCTGGGTTCAAACCCCATCACCATGCTTGCCTTTGTTGTTGGATGCTAGGTTAAGAGTGTAAACACCTCTCTTACTTAAACTACATTTGAAATATTAAACGTTAAAGCCTCACTATGTATCTTTTTTTATGAATAAAATGTAATTTTGTTTAATCTGTATGGTAGAGTTATTCAACTATGTTAATACAATATAACTTGTGCAATTGGGGTGGTTGTATTTTGTTTCCCTGCTCTTCTATTGAGACATTATCGTGTCAAAGGTCATGTCTCACACCTAGACACAGGATCTCACACATTTGCACAGGAATACCAGGTTAAAATCCAGGGTAGAATCCGGGGAGACATCAAATTTCTCTTATGGGTCTTGAGTCAAGACTCCGGCTCCCGGGGAGACATCAAATTTCTCTTTTGGGTCTTGAGTCCCAAGAGAAATTGGTAGCACTTTACAATAATGACCCGTTATAAAGCATTTATAAACGTTTGTAAGTAGTTTGTAGACTATTAACAAATCATTAACAACCTGTTTGTTGACATTCGTAAATGATTACTAAAACCTTTATAACTACAGTTACAAATCATTTGTAAAGTATTAGTAAGTAGTGAACTATTCATGAATAAGCCATTTATATACATCTGTAAAAGATTATTAAATAATTTGTAACGACCCATTCTAAAGCATTTATAAACGTTTATAAGCAGTTTGTAGACTATTAACAAATCATTAACAACCTGTTTATTGACATTCGTAAATGATTACTAAAACCTTTATAACTACGGTTACAAATCATCTATAAAGGTATTAGTAACTATTCATGAATAAGCCATGTATAATACATCTGTAAATGATTATTAAATCATTTGTAAATGATGTTACATAATATATACAAGCTATTGGTAGCTTGTTCATGTTTAACATATGCTTTGTTAAACATTCCTAAAGTATCTATAAATCCTTAGTACATGTTATTATGTGCCCTATAGTAAAGTGAAGACAGTTCATCATTTACAACTGTCTGTTAATGTGTTTGTTCATGTTTAACATGCTTTGTAAAACATTCCTAAAATATCTATAAATCCTTTGTACATGTTATTATGTGCCCTACAGTAAAGTGAAGACAGTTCATCATTTATGACTGTCTGTTAATGTGGACTTTCTCCTTACCTGTTGCAAACTACCTGGCTTTCATGAATGCAGACACCAAACAATTACTAGAATTATCATTCATGTTAAGCAAATGATGCGTAAGACATTCGTAAAGAGTATGTAAACCATTTGCAGACGTTATCATGAGCCTGAGCCTAGTTGCTTCTTTTGGGCTTGTTTTCATAGACCTGTCCGCTTGTTTCTTTTGCAAAATCTGGCAACACACTGATTACCTGCATTACACCTGCAGTAGCCTACTAGGGAGGAAGTGAACAGTGATGCAGTTGCAGACTGGACAGAAATATGTCTAATTCATGTTTTATGTGTTTTAACTGTCTTGTTGCAGGTGATCGAGGTAACATAAAATGGCTAATCTTACACACATGAAGTAGCATTATGACTAGGGGGTATTTTGATGGTGGCTGTTTGTATCCACAATGTTTGTTTTGATGTGTAGGCTAGTAATGTCCTCCATGCTTAGCAGTTTAGCTTAGCAGCTAAAGCTAACTTGCACTGGGAGGTGGTGACTGCAGAGGCTCCAAGCTGCTACTCTGTGATTCTGTTGTGATTAATTTCTTTGTTTAAATGTCAGTGTGTGTGCTGTGGCCAAGAGTTGCTACATTTTATATCTTCATAAATTGTTGTATACTTGTATACTATATAACGTTACTTTTGCCACTTTTTGATGTCACATGTTTTACTAATCACTGTTAAACATGAAATAATAATCCATAGTCTTCACTTTACAACAAGGCCCATGATAACGTTAGCAAATGGTCAACACACTCTTTACGAATGTCTTACGAATCATATATTAAACATGAAAGATAATTCTAGTAATTGTTTGGCATCTGCATTCATGAAAGCCAGGTAGTTTGCAACAGGTAAGGAGAAAGTCACATTAACAGACAGTTGTAAATGATGAACTGTCTTCACTTTACTATAGGGCACATAATAACATGTACTAAGGATTTATAGATATTTTACTCTACTCAGAGTCATAAGTTGACAAAATGTACTTAAGTACAGTGAACGTCTGTGCGGTTTGTCTTCATCACTGAAAATAACGTACATGGAAACTGATATAAAACTGCTGTCATGTGCAGTTGGGGTGAAGAAACACAACCATTTCACTCCTAATAATACCTATTTGATTTGACATCCTGACTTGCTGCTGTAGCTGAGGCTTGAACCTGTTACCTGCGGCTCACTAGTCAGTGACTCTATCCATTCACCTACAGCTGTTTCCTTGGAATCTGTGGTTCTGAAACGTTTTGTTGTCAACCCCCCAAATTGACATGTATTTGGGCAGTGGACCCCAATGTGAAAAGATGTAGTGTCAGGGCCCCCCATGAAAAAAGATTTATATTTATGCTGTAACACATTTTTTTAAAGTTATTTGTCTTGTTTGTTGTTCAAGTCAAAGCACCAGGAAGGCTGTACTTGTCAGCCATCTGTTAGCTCAATGGGTTGAGACGCAGTATTTATGATCCTAGAGGCCATGAGTTCAAATCCCATTGATGTCTTTCCTATGATTCTTTCCTTTGCAGACTGGCTTCCAGAAGATCAACTGAAAACTATCAGGAAGGCTATATTTGTCATCCAACTGTTAGCTCAATGGGTTGAGACGCAGTGTACATGATCCAGAGGCCATGAGTTCAAATCCCATTGATGTCTTTCCTATGATTCTTTCCTTTGCAGACTGGCTTCCAGAAGATCAACTGAAAACTACCAGGAAGGCTGTACTTGTCAGCCATCTGTTAGCTCAATTGGTTGAGACGCAGTATTCATGATCCAGAAGCCATGAGTTCAAATCCCACTGGTGTTTTTACTGTGATGCTTCCCTTTGCAGACCAACTTCTAGAAAAACAAGTTAAAACCACCAGAAAACCTGTAACTCTCAGCCAACAGCATAGCTCAACTGGTAGAGCGTCTGTCCAATAACATGACTTGACTTGACTTGAGTGGGTTCGATTCCCACTTGAGTCAAGTGTCCCCGGTAACTTGGGGCAACGGATAAATTGACTGATATCCTTAGTGATGCTTCCCTTTGCAGACTAACTTCTAGAAAAACAAGTTAAAACCACCAGAAAACCTGTAACTCTCAGCCAACAGCATAGCTCAACTGGTAGAGCGTCTGTCCAATAACATGACTTGACTTGACTTGAGTGGGTTCGATTCCCACTCGAGTCAAGTGTCCCAGGTAACTTGGGGCAACGGATAAATTGACTGATATCCGTAGAATAACTTGGGAGGAGGAGTAGGAATAGGGGGAGGAGTAGGGCCTAGAGTAGGGGGAGGAGTAGGAATAGGGCCCGGGGTAGGAGTAGGGCCCAGAGTAGGGGGAGGAGTAGACTCCTCCCCCTACTCTGGGCCCTTCTGGGACCCAGAAGGGCCCCTCTTTACTCTACCCCTACTCTAATCACTACTCTACTCCGCCTACTCTACACACCCTCTATCTATCTCAGTAACTGAGACCGAATTGGCCAGATTCGGTTTCAGTTACTAAGGTGGTGACTGGATTTGAACCAGGACACTCCTACAAGTTATTCTACGGATATCAGTCAATTTATCTGCTGCCCCAATTTACCGGGGACTTGACGTTAGTGGGAATCGAACCCAGGACCGCTCGGTCCTGGGTTGTACTGGATTTGAACCAGCACACTCCTACAAGTTATTCTACGGATATCAGTCAATTTATCCGTTGCCCCAAGTTACCTGGGACACTTGACTCGAGTGGGAATCGAACCCACTCAAGTCAAGTCAAGGCATGTTATTGGACAGACGCTCTACCAGTCGAGCTATGCTGTTGGCTGAGAGTTACAGGTTTCCTGGTGGTTTTAACTTGTTTTCTAGAAGTTAGTCTGCAAAGGGAAGCATCACTAAGGATATCAGTCAATTTATCCGTTGCCCCAAGATACCGGGGACACTTGACTCAAGTGGGAATCGAACCCACTCAAGTCAAGTCAAGTCATGTTATTGGACAGACGCTCTAACAGTTGAGCTATGCTGTAGGCTGAGAGTTACAGGTTTCCTGGTGGTTTTAACTTGTTTTTCTAGAAGTTAGTCTGCAAAGGGAAGCAACACTAAGGATATCAGTCAATTTATCCGTTGCCCCAAGTTACCGGGGACACTTGACTCGAGTGGGAATCGAACCCACTCAAGTCAAGTCAAGTCAAGTCAAGTCATGTTATTGGACAGACGCTCTACCAGTTGAGCTATGCTGTTGGCTGAGAGTTACAGGTTTTCTGGTGGTTTTAACTTGTTTTTCTAGAAGTTAGTCTGCAAAGGGAAGCATCACAGTAAAGACACCAGTGGGATTTGAACTCATGGCCTCTGGATCATGTATACTGCGTCTCAACCCCTTGAGCTAACAGATGGCTGACAAGTACAGCCTTCCTGGTAGTTTTCAGTTGATCTTCTGGAAGCCAGTCTGCAAAGGAAAGACATCAATGGGATTTGAACTCATGGCCTCTGGATCATGAATACTGCGTCTCAACCCATTGAGCTAACAGATGGCTGACAAGTACAGCCTTCCTGGTAGTTTTCAGTTGATCTTCTGGAAGCCAGTCTGCAAAGGAAAGAATCATAGGAAAGACATCAATGGGATTTGAACTCATGGCCTCTGGATCATGTATACTGCGTCTCAACCCATTGAGCTAACAGTTGGATGACAAATATAGCCTTCCTGGTAGTTTTCAGTCGATCTTCTGGAAGCCAGTTTGCAAAGGAAAGAATCATAGGAAAGACATCAATGGGATTTGAACTCATGGCCTCTGGATCATGAATACTGCGTCTCAACCCATTGAGCTAACAGATGGCTGACAAGTACAGCCTTCCTGGTGCTTTGACTTGAACAACAAACAAGACAAATAACTTTAAAAAAATGTGTTACAGCATAAATATAAATCTTTTTCATGGGGGGCCCTGACACTACATCTTTTCACATTGGGGTCCACTGCCCAAATACATGTCAATTTGGGGGGTTGACAACAAAACGTTTCAGAACCACAGATTCCAAGGAAACAGCTGTAGGTGAATGGATAGAGTCACTGACTAGTGAGCCGCAGGTAACAGGTTCAAGCCTCAGCTACAGCAGCAAGTCAAGATGTCAAATCAAATAGGTATTATTAGGAGTGAAATGGTTGTGTTTCTTCACCCCAACTGCACATGACAGCAGTTTTATATCAGTTTCCATGTACGTTATTTTCAGTGATGAAGACAAACCGCACAGACGTTCACTGTACTTAAGTACATTTTGTCAACTTATGACTCTGAGTAGAGTAAAATATCTATAAATCCTTAGTACATGTTATTATGTGCCCTATAGTAAAGTGAAGACAGTTCATCATTTACAACTGTCTGTTAATGTGACTTTCTCCTTACCTGTTGCAAACTACCTGGCTTTCATGAATGCAGATGCCAAACAATTACTAGAATTATCTTTCATGTTTAATATATGATTCGTAAGACATTCGTAAAGAGTGTGTTGACCATTTGCTAACGTTATCATGGGCCTTGTTGTAAAGTGAAGACTATGGATTATTATTTCATGTTTAACAGTGATTAGTAAAACATGTGACATCAAAAAGTGGCAAAAGTAACGTTATATAGTATACAAGTATACAACAATTTATGAAGATATAAAATGTAGCAACTCTTGGCCACAGCACACACACTGACATTTAAACAAAGAAATTAATCACAACAGAATCACAGAGTAGCAGCTTGGAGCCTCTGCAGTCACCACCTCCCAGTGCAAGTTAGCTTTAGCTGCTAAGCTAAACTGCTAAGCATGGAGGACATTACTAGCCTACACATCAAAACAAACATTGTGGATACAAACAGCCACCATCAAAATACCCCCTAGTCATAATGCTACTTCATGTGTGTAAGATTAGCCATTTTATGTTACCTCGATCACCTGCAACAAGACAGTTAAAACACATAAAACATGAATTAGACATATTTCTGTCCAGTCTGCAACTGCATCACTGTTCACTTCCTCCCTAGTAGGCTACTGCAGGTGTAATGCAGGTAATCAGTGTGTTGCCAGATTTTGCAAAAGAAACAAGCGGACAGGTCTATGAAAACAAGCCCAAAAGAAGCAACTAGGCTCAGGCTCATGATAACGTCTGCAAATGGTTTACATACTCTTTACGAATGTCTTACGCATCATTTGCTTAACATGAATGATAATTCTAGTAATTGTTTGGTGTCTGCATTCATGAAAGCCAGGTAGTTTGCAACAGGTAAGGAGAAAGTCCACATTAACAGACAGTCATAAATGATGAACTGTCTTCACTTTACTGTAGGGCACATAATAACATGTACAAAGGATTTATAGATATTTTAGGAATGTTTTACAAAGCATGTTAAACATGAACAAACACATTAACAGACAGTTGTAAATGATGAACTGTCTTCACTTTACTATAGGGCACATAATAACATGTACTAAGGATTTATAGATACTTTAGGAATGTTTAACAAAGCATATGTTAAACATGAACAAGCTACCAATAGCTTGTATATATTATGTAACATCATTTACAAATGATTTAATAATCATTTACAGATGTATTATACATGGCTTATTCATGAATAGTTACTAATACCTTTATAGATGATTTGTAACCGCAGTTATAAAGGTTTTAGTAATCATTTACGAATGTCAATAAACAGGTTGTTAATGATTTGTTAATAGTCTACAAACTGCTTATAAACGTTTATAAATGCTTTAGAATGGGTCGTTACAAATTATTTAATAATCTTTTACAGATGTATATAAATGGCTTATTCATGAATAGTTCACTACTTACTAATACTTTACAAATGATTTGTAACTGTAGTTATAAAGGTTTTAGTAATCATTTACGAATGTCAACAAACAGGTTGTTAATGATTTGTTAATAGTCTACAAACTACTTACAAACGTTTATAAATGCTTTATAACGGGTCATTATTGTAAAGTGCTACCGAGAAAGGTGATGTCTCCCCGGGAGCCGGGACCCAAGCCTCAAGACTCTTGAGCTAAAAAGTTTTCGAACCACTGCTATTTAGAACAGTGGTTTTCAACCTTTTTCATGCCAAGGACCCCTAAATTGATATACATTTGGCCGCAGACCACCATCTGCTTTAACGCTTTAAAAATGTATATATATTTCAAAGATATGCACACATTTTCGAGATTTTTCAAAAATAGCAGATCTACAAGCTCATAGCGCGGCACGTACAATTCTAAAACTATTAAACATTTCAAAGATTCCTTTTCAGGCAAACATGTCCACAGTAAGATGAACATTTTAAAGTATGATTGAGGTTACTAGGCGTAAGTATGTAGTTGTAAGCCTGCCTTTAAATGTCCATTGGCCGCATTGACAATGCATTGGGCGCTTAAAGTTAAATATATCCAAAACTACAAATGATTTCAAAGAAAAAATCTCAAGCATGCATGTCCACAGTAAGGTGGAATTTTTGAACTGTGAATGGAGTTTCTAGGTGAAAGTGTTTTTTTGAGGTCCCAAATTCGTCCATCAACCTCCATTATAAATCTCTGAACTTTTAAAGGAGTACAATTCTAAAACTATTAAATATTTCAAAGATTCCTTTTCAGGTAAACAAGTCCACAGTAAGATGAACATTTTAAAGTATGATTGAGGTTACTAGGCGTAAGTATGTAGTTGTAAGCCTGCCTTTAAATGTCCAAAGGCCGCATTGACAATGCATTGGGCGCTTAAAGTTAAATATCTCCAAAACTACAAATGATTTCAAAGAAAGAAATCTCAAGCATGCATGTCCACAGTAAGGTGGAATTTTTGAACTGTGAATGGAGTTTCTAGGTGAATTTTTTTTTGTGGTCCCAAAATCGTCCATCGACCTCCATTATAAATCTCTGAACTTTTAAAGGAGTACAATTCTAAAACTATTAAACATTTTAAAGATTCCTTTTCAGGCAAACATGTCCACAGTAAGATGAACATTTTAAAGTATGATTGAGGTTACTAGGCGTAAGTATGTAGTTGTAAGCCTGCCTTTAACTGTCCATTGGTCGCATTGACAATGCATTAGGTGCTTTAAGTTAAATATCTCCAAAACTACAAATGATTTCAAAGAAAAAAAACTCAAGCATGCATGTCCACAGTAAGGTGGATTTTTTGGAACTGTGAATGGAGTTTCTAGGTGAAAGTTTTTTTTTGAGGTCCCAAATTCGTCCATCGACCTCCATTATAAATCTCTGAACGTTTAAAGGAGTACAATTCTAAAACTATTAAACATTTCAAAGATTCCTTTTCAGGCAAACATGTCCATATTAGGATGAACATTTTAAAGTTTGAATGGGGTTTCCATTCTATATATGACATTTTGAATCATTACAGTCAGTTCACCTTCTTTTGGGTCTTGAGTCGAACCAATTACTCCCGCGGAGACATCAAATTTCTCTTTTGGGCCTTGAGTCTTGGGACTCAAGGCCCAAAAGAGAAATTTGATGTCTCCGCGGGAGTAATTGGTTCGACTCATTCCACCTTACTGTGGACATGCATGCTTGAGATTTTTTCTTTGAAATCATGTCTTGGGACTCAAGGCCCAAAAGAGAAATTTGATGTCTCCGCGGGAGTAATTGGTTCGACTCAAGCCTCTTTTGGGTCTTGAGTCTTGGGACTCAAGACTCAAATCCTGGAAATGGCAAATCAGTATGTGTGGGATTTGAAGGTGCAAGAGTCAGGTAAAAGTTGGAAAAATGTCCAAGTTGGATTTGAACTGGGAACCTTACAGTTGCAAGCCCTGTATCTTAACCACTGCACCACAGCGATTCTTAATAACTTTGTCCACTTGCGTGTTCTCTAGAAAAAGATTAGGTCAGGTAAAAGTTCAAAAAATGTCCTTGTTGGATTTGTACCAGCAACCTTCTGGTTATAAGCCCTGTATCTAGATCACTGCACCACTGTAATTCATCCTAATTCTGTTCACTTGCATGTTCTTCATTGAAAGGTTAGATAAAGGTGAAACAGCCACGTAAAAGTTGGAAAATATTCCTTATTGGATTTGAACTCAGAACATTCTGTGTGCAAGGCCTGTATCCTATCCACTGCTCCACCATGGTTCATAGTTTCTCTGGTCTCTTACAGGATGTTCACTGAAAGATTAGATACAGACCACAAGAGTCAGATAAAAGTTGGGAAATGTCCTGGTTGAATTTGAACCGGGAACCTTCTGGTTGCAATCTCCAAAACTACAAATGATTTCAAAGAAAAAAACTCTCAAGCATGCATGTCCTCGGTAAGGTGGAATTTTTGACCTGTGAATGGAGCTTCTAGGTGAAAGTGTTTTTTTGAGGTCCCTTAACCCTAACCCTAAACTTCCATCCGCCTCCATTATAAATCTCTGAACTTTTAAAGGAGTACAATTCTAAAACTATTAAACATTTCAAAGATTCCTTTTCAGGCAAACATGTCCACAGTAAGATGAACATTTTAATGTATGATTGAGGTTACTAGGCGTAAGTATGTAGTTGTAAGCCTGCCTTTAAATGTCCATTGGCCGCATTGACAATACATTGGGCGCTTAAAGTTAAATATCTCCAAAACTACAAATGATTTCAAAGAAAAACATCTCAATCATGCATGGCCACAGTAAGGTGGAATTTTTGAACTGTGAATGGAGTTTCTAGGTGAAAGTGTTTTTTTGTGGTCCCAAATTCGTCCATCGACCTCCATTCTAAATCTCTGAACTTTTAAAGGAGTACAATTCTAAAACTATTAAACATTTCAAAGATTCCTTTTCAGGCAAACATGTCCAAAGTAAGATGAACATTTTAAAGTATGATTGGGTGAAAAAAAAAGAAGGTACTAAGTCCAGATTTTTTCGGATTTAACTTTCGTTTCGGTAGTGACACAATGGTGAAAAAATAAATGTACTAAGTCCAGAGCTCGATGAATGTTAGGGACCAAAAAAAGTCACTACAAAGTACTACCAATCAACTCTAAATTGCCTGAAACGTACTCCTAACAGGTTTTTGGGGAGACGATTTTGGCCTCCACACTTAGTGATTTTTTCGGATTTAACTTTCGTTTCGGTAGTGACAAACTTTCGTTTCGGTAGTGACAAACTTTCGTTTCGGTAGTGACACAATGGTGAAAAAATAAATTTACTAAGTCCAGAGCTCGATGAATGTTAGGGACCAAAAAAAGTCAATACAAAGTACTACCAATCAACTCTAAATTGCCTGGAACGTACTCCTAACAGGTTTTTGGGGGGACGATTTTGGCCTCCACACTTAGTGATTTTTTCGGATTTAACTTTCGTTTCGGTAGTGACAAACTTTCGTTTCGGTAGTGACAATGGTGAAAAAATAAATTTACTAAGTCCAGAGCTCGATGAATGTTAGGGACCAAAAAAAGTCACTACAAAGTACTACCAATCAACTCTAAATTGCCTGAAACATACTCCTAACAGGTTTTTGGGGGGAGGATTTTGGCCTCCACACTTACTGATTTTTTCGGATTTAACTTTCGTTTCGGTAAAATAAATTTTACCGAAACGAAAATTACCAATCAACTCTAAATTGCCTGAAAGGTACTCCTAACAGGTTTTTGGGGGGACGATTTTGGCCTACACACTTAGTGATTTTTTCGGATTTAACTTTCGTTTCGGTGAAATAAATTTTACCGAAACGAAAATTACCAATCAACTCTAAATGACCTGAAACGTACTCATAACAGGTTTTTGGGGGGACTATTTTGGCCTCCACACTTAGTGATTTTTTCGGATTTAACTTTCGTTTCGGTAGTGACAAACTTTCGTTTCGGTAGTGACACAATGGTGAAAGAATAAATTTACGAAGTCCAGAGCTCGATGAATGTTAGGGACCAAAAAAAGTCACTACAAAGTACTACCAATCAACTCTAAATTGCCTGAAACATACTCCTAACAGGTTTTTGGGGGGACGATTTTGGCCTCCACACTTACTGATTTTTTCGGATTTAACTTTCGTTTCGGTAAAACAAATTTTACCGAAACGAAAATTACCAATCAACTCTAAATTGCCTGAAACGTACTCCTAACAGGTTTTTGGGGGCACTATTTTGGCCTCCACACTTAGTGATTTTTTCGGATTTAATTTTCGTTTCGGTAAAATAAATTTTACCGAAACGAAAATTACCAATCAACTCTAAATTGCCTGAAACGTACTCCTAACAGGTTTTTTGGGGGACGATTTTGGCCTACACACTTTGTGATTTTTTCGGATTGAACTTTCGTTTCGGTAGTGACAAACTTTCGTTTCGGTAGTGACACAATGGTGAAAAAATAAATTTACTAAGTCCAGAGCTCGATGAATGTTAGGGACCAAAAAAAGTCACTACAAAGTACTACCAATCAACTCTAAATTGCCTGAAACGTACTCCTAACAGGTTTTTGGGGGGACGATTTTGGCCTCCACACTTAGTGATTTTTTCGGATTTAACTTTCTTTTCGGTAAAATAAATTTTACCGAAACGAAAATTACCAATCAACTCTAAATTGCCTGAAACGTACTCCTAACAGGTTTTTGGGGGGACGGTTTTGGCCTCCACACTTAGTGATTTTTTCGGATTTAAATTTCGTTTCGGTAAAATAAATTTTACCAAAACGAAAATTACTAATCAACTCTAAATTGCCTGAAACGTGCTCCTAACAGTTTTTTTGGGGGACGATTTTGGCCTACACACTTAGTGATTTTTTCGGATTTAACTTTCGTTTCGGTATTGACAAACTTTCGTTTCGGTAGTGACACAATGGTGAAAAAATAAATGTACTAAGTCCAGAGCTCATGAATGTTAGGGACCAAAAAAAGTCACTACAAAGTACTACCAATCAACTCTAAATTGCCTGAAACATACTCCTAACAGGTTTTTGGGGGGACGATTTTGGCCTCCACAGTTACTGATTTTTTCGGATTTAACTTTCGTTTCGGTAAAATACATTTTACCGAAACGAAAATTACCAATCAACTCTAAATTGCCTGAAACGTACTCATAACAGGTTTTTGGGGGGACGATTTTGGCCTCCACACTTAGTGATTTTTTCGGATTTAACTTTCGTTTCGGTAGTGACAAACTTTCGTTTCGGTAGTGACACAATGGTGAAAGAATAAATTTACTAAGTCCAGAGCTCGATGAATGTTAGGGACCAAAAAAAGTCACTACAAAGTACTACCAATCAACTCTAAATTGCCTGAAACATACTCCTAACAGGTTTTTGGGGGGAGGATTTTGGCCTCCACACTTACTGATTTTTTCGGATTTAACTTTCGTTTCGGTAAAACTAATTTTACCGAAACGAAAATTACCAATCAACTCTAAATTGCCTGAAACGTACTCCTAACAGGTTTTTTGGGGGACGATTTTGGCCTACACACTTAGGGATTTTTTCGGATTGAACTTTCGTTTCGGTAGTGACAAACTTTCGTTTCGGTAGTGACACAATGGTGAAAAAATAAATTTACTAAGTCCAGAGCTCGATGAATGTTAGGGACCAAAAAAAGTCACTACAAAGTACTACCAATCAACTCTAAATTGCCTGAAACGTACTCCTAACAGGTTTTTGGGGGGACGATTTTGGCCTCCACACTTAGTGATTTTTTCGGATTTAACTTTCTTTTCGGTAAAATAAATTTTACCGAAACGAAAATTACCAATCAACTCTACATTGCCTGAAACGTACTCCTAACAGGTTTTTGGGGGGACGGTTTTGGCCTCCACACTTAGTGATTTTTTCGGATTTAAATTTCGTTTCGGTAAAATAAATTTTACCAAAACGAAAATTACTAATCAACTCTAAATTGCCTGAAACGTGCTCCTAACAGTTTTTTTGGGGGACGATTTTGGCCTACACACTTAGTGATTTTTTCGGATTTAACTTTCGTTTCGGTATTGACAAACTTTCGTTTCGGTAGTGACACAATGGTGAAAAAATAAATGTACTAAGTCCAGAGCTCATGAATGTTAGGGACCAAAAAAAGTCACTACAAAGTACTACCAATCAACTCTAAATTGCCTGAAACATACTCCTAACAGGTTTTTGGGGGGACGATTTTGGCCTCCACACTTACTGATTTTTTCGGATTTAACTTTCGTTTCGGTAAAATACATTTTACCGAAACGAAAATTACCAATCAACTCTAAATTGCCTGAAACGTACTCATAACAGGTTTTTGGGGGGACGATTTTGGCCTCCACACTTAGTGATTTTTTCGGATTTAACTTTCGTTTCGGTAAAAAAAAAAATACCGAAACGAAAATTACCAATCAACTCTAAATTGCCTGAAACGTACTCCTAACAGGTTTTTGGGGGGACGATTTTGGCCTCCAAACTTAGTGATTTTTTCGGATTTAACTTTCGTTTCGGTAGTGACAAACTTTCGTTTCGGTAGTGACACAATGGTGAAAAAATTAATTTACTAAGTCCAGAGCTCGATGAATGTTAGGGACCAAAAAAAGTCACTACAAAGTACTACCAATCAACTCTAAATTGCCTGAAACATACTCCTAACAGGTTTTTGGGGGGAGGATTTTGGCCTCCACACTTACTGATTTTTTCGGATTTAACTTTCTTTTCGGTAAAATAAATTTTACCGAAACGAAAATTACCATTCAACTCTAAATTGCCTGAAACGTACTCCTAACAGGTTTTTGGGGGGACGATTTTGGCCTCCACACTTAGTGATTTTTTCGGATTTAACTTTCGTTTCGGTAAAATAAATTTTACCGAAACGAAAATTACCAATCAACTCTAAATTGCCTGAAACGTACTCCTAACAGGTTTTTGGGGGGACGATTTTGGCCTCCACACTTAGTGATTTTTTCGGATTTAACTTTCGTTTCGGTCGTGACAAACTTTCGTTTCGGACATAATGGTGAAAAAATTAATTTACTAAGTCCAGAGCTCGATGAATGTTAGGGACCAAAAAAAGTCACTACAAAGTACTACCAATCAACTCTAAATTGCCTGAAACATACTCCTAACAGGTTTTTGGGGGGAGGATTTTCATCTCCTCCTTTCAACAAAGACCCTTTTAAAATCATATTCAATAAAAAAAAATCTGGTCTTCCTTAGGGACTAAGGGGTATATAATGATCAATGATTATGTCCTATTAGCACAATTGGATACATTAAACATCTGTTTACAAGGCACCTTACCTGTCTTCTTCTGCTGATGCTGCTGTCTGACATAAGCTCTCACCAATGCTTGCAGCCAGGTCTGCTTGCCTTTATTATGCCCCCCAAGATTTATTTGAAAATAGCAGATCTACAAGCTCACAATCCGTCATGATGTGACACGTTGTGCGCTTGTAGATCTGCTATTTTCAAATTGACTATGTATACAGTGGGTTTGAAAGGGCTCACACCCAGTCACTCGTTTCTCTCACAGAACCTGGCAACGCTGGCTGTGACAGGAGTCTGTGACAGAGATGTAAAAATCCACGCCTTGATGTCATCAAAACCATATAAAACATCAAATATAAACGTTGTTGGCTCCCAACCAGCACAAAGAGACCATCCGTGGGGGCTCCTGTGGCCCATATAGTCACTTCTTTTGGGCTTTGTTTTCCCAGACCTTGTTGCTCGATTCTCTCGCAGAGTCTGGCAACTCTGGCTGCTCAAGGCTGTGGAAGAGATGTCCAAATCCAGGCCTTCCTTAACGTCATCAAAAACATATAAAACATAAAATCGAAATGTTATTGGGTCCTAACCAGCACCAAGGGACCATCATTGTTTGGTGGTGGGGGTCTATAATGAATTAAAAAGCATAGAGTGTTCCTGTCCATCTAAATGTAAACAAAGATGGCTGCCGTTGAGAAACTCAGAGAGAGTGAAGGGGGCGGGGACAGGCAAACGAGAGAAATTTTCAGGAAGGTGGGGGCCTCTGGAGACTGGAGAGTGAATGGAGGTCTATGAGGGGGGCGACTGGAGACAAGGGGGCCCCCCCTGACGTCTGGAGACCGACTGGAGACATGGCTGGAGACTGTCTCCAGTCAAATTGCATGGCTGTAGACTCAAGCCCTGCGGGTAGTTAATACCCTCACAAAAACATGTAGTAATCCTGGTCGCTATACCGCCTCCCCCATGACAGCCGGGGCGCCTGATGGAGGGGAAGGGAACTGGTTGGAATAACGTGTTCCTTCCACGCGCTACGTCCTACCGGGGAAACTCCCCCCTGTCAGGTGACAAGAAGGGGTGCAGTACGTTAGTCCGACAGCGCATTCCTCCGACAGCGCAGTGTTCCGACATTAAACAGTAAACCCGAACCAAACCCGCACCCTAACCCTAACCGCACGCGGATGCCACATAGTCGGAGAAAAGGTCTGTCGGATTAACGCATGCCTCCCAACAAGAAGGTCAGTTGGCTCTCATGCATTGAAGGAAGCATGAGCTCGGCCGGCCTCCCTGGCTGTGGGGGACTGGTGTAGTGCTGGTGTAGGGCTGGTGTAGCGCCCAGGATCACTTAGGAAATTGGCACCGGGTGAAAAAAATGGGTTACAAAAATCGCGGGATAAAAAAATTAAGTAAAAAAAAGAAAGTGTTTTTTTGAGGTCCCAAATTCGTCCATCGACCTCCATTATAAATCTCTGAACTTTTAAAGGAGTACAATTCTAAAACTATTAAACATTTCAAAGATTCCTTTTCAGGCAAACATGTCCATATTAGGATGAACATTTTAAAGTTTGAATGGGGTTTCCATTCTATATATGACATTTTGAATCATTACAGTCAGTTCACCTTCTTTTGGGTCTTGAGTCGAACCAATTACTCCCGCGGACACATCAAATTTCTCTTTTGGTCCTTGAGTCTTGGGACTCAAGGCCCAAAAGAGAAATTTGATGTCTCCGCGGGAGTAATTGGTTCGTCTCAAGACTCTTTTGGGTCTTGAGTCTTGGGACTCAAGACTCAAATCCTGGAAATGGCAAATCAGCATGTTAGTCCATGAGCCAGACAAGATTTCATTATCGAACGAGTGGGCAAAACCATACCTATATTAAATTGTTCATAGGGTCAATACGAGTAAATACATATATGATAACCTTTCCACAGGAGCAGCTTTTTCATGGTTATCACACATTTTGTTATTTTCCCCATACGTACATGACAGGTGAAAAAATTACAACATTTAAAAAAGAGTTATCACAATGAAACTTCCTGAGTTGATTACTTACATGAAGACAATGATTTATCTTATTACAAGTTTTCTGAAATTGTATATTTAAATATGCAAATTATGCATTAGGAAAATATGCCCGAATTAGCATAACTTTCCAGAATCAACATTGGAACGTTGGACAAAGCCAGAGTCAACATTCTTCTTTCATTTTGTTAAGATGTTGAGGGAATATTCAATATCTGTCTCATTTTGTCGCTCTGGCTCATGGACTAAATGCCTAATTTGCATATTTAAATATACAATCTCAGAAAACTTGTAATACGATAAATTATTGTCTTCATGTAAGTAATCAATTCAGGAAGTTTCATTATGATAACTCTTTTTTAAATTGTAATTTTTTCACCTGTCATGTACGTATGGGGAAAATAACAAAATGTGTGATAACCATGAAAAAGCTACTCCTGTGGAGAGGTTATCATATATTTATTTACTCGTATTGTCCCTATGAACAATTTAATATAGGTTTGGTTTTGCCCACTCTTTCGATTATCATTGCTCAATTTTGGGGCTCTGGCTCATGGACTATGTGTGGGATTTGAAGGTGCAAGAGTCAAGTAAAAGTTGGAAAAATGTCCAAGTTGGATTTGAACTGGGAACCTTCCAGTTGTAAGCCCTGTATGTTAACCACTGCACCACAGCAATTCTTACTGACTTTGTCCACTTGCGTGTTCTTCACTAAAAGATTAGATAAAGCTTCAGGAGTCAGGTAAAAGTTAAAAAAATGTCCTTGTTGGATTTGAACCAGCAACCTTCTGGTTATAAGCCCTGTATCTCAATCACTGCACCACTGTAATTCACCCTAATTCTGTTCACTTGCATGTTCTTCATTGAAAGGTTAGATAAAGGTGAAGGTAAAAGTTGAAAAGATGTCCTGGCTGGTTTTGAACTCAGGACCTTCTGTGTTCAAGGCCTGTATTTTAACCACAGCTCCACCATGGTTCATTTTTTCTCTGGTCTCTTGTACGCAGTTCACTGAAAGATTAGATACAGACCACAAGAGTCAGATAAAAGTTGGAAAGATATCCTTGTTGGATTTCAACCAGGAACCTTCTGGTTGTAAACCCTGTATCTAAACCACTGCACCACAGAGATTCTGACATAGTCTGTTAACTTGTGTGGTATTCACTACAATATTAGATAAAGGTAAAAGCCCCAGGTAAAAGTTTAAATGTCCATTGCCGCATTGACAATGCATTGGGCGCTTAAAGTTAAATATCTCCCAAACTACAAATGATTTCAAAGAAAAAATCTCAAGCATGCATGTCCACAGTAAGGTGGAATTTTTGATCTGTGAATGGAGTTTCTAGGTGTAAGTGTTTTTTTGAGGTCCCAAATTCGTCCATCGACCTCCATTCTAAATCTCTGAACTTTTAAAGGAGTACAATTCTAAAACTATTAAACATTTCAAAGATTCCTTTTCAGGCAAACATGTCCACAGTAAGATAAATATTTTAAAGTATGAATGGGGTTACTAGCAGTAAGTATGTAGGATTAGTAGCCTGTACTCGTTTCTCTTTAAATGTCTATTGCCGGTCTATGCATGATTCTTACCTTTTTCCGCACAAAGGTAAAGGTCAGCCCCCCTTCTCTCAGATGTTTTACATTTTATCGTCCAAGTCATTTTCAACGACGGGTTGAAACAAGCGTTTAAACTCGCTTTTTTAGTCAGCCTGTGGCCAGTCAACCCCCGTCCGCATGCGTTGTACTGCCCCAGTAAGATTGCATTGGGAAAACATGGCACAGGCTGACTAAATAAGCGATTTAAACGCTTGTTTCAACACGTTGGTAACATTTTCTTGGCCGCTAAAATGTAAAACATCTGGACTACCTTTACTGTTTGGATACGATGTGCGGGAAAATGTAATAATCATGCATAGTGACCAATTTTCGCTCGTGTCGTCACTTGCCTGCACGCGACGCTGTGGATTGTGGAACCTCATTTCGGCGCAGCCCTCCGCTGCAGAGGTTTCAAATGGTTAAACTTATTACTATTAGACTTAATTAAGTCTGATAATGATGTACCGTGCATGTTCACATCATGTATACAGTACTTTACTTAAGACCATATTTGAAATATTTAATGTTTTAACATTTTGGACAAAATAGCCAGTTTTACATCGAGGTGCCCAGATGTCCATAGTGCCCACCTATCCTGTATCCGTTGGCATACCTCATACCTGCTGGAGTCAGGAGGCGATTGCGGGTGAGAAGCCTGCGTTGGCGAGGGTTTGGGACCACTGGACCAAATAATTACCCGTGTGGAATAAAGTTGATCAGAACGGGAGGCTGGCGAGTACATTTTTATACCAATACTTTTGTACTTTTACTCAAGTACATTTCTAATTCCGGACTTTTGCTTGTAACAGAGTATTTCTACATTGCAGTATTGTTACTTTTACTCAAGTAAAAAATGTGAGTACTTTTTCCACAACTGATTAACACATGCATATTTCTCTGGATGAAGTCCTCTTGCTTGGTGAAAAGTCTCGTTGACAGCTCAGCGCAGAATGAACTCCCTGGACGCATACCTTCAATTGAAGTAAAATAACGTTAATACTACTCGCATAAACACATATCAAACATTAGTCAGAGGCAGTTCTATCCCCCAAAATTGGCTGAGACTATAGAAGTCCAATAAATATATCCACAACTAATTAGATCTCATTTGAACCACTACAAAGAAGACCCAGCTGAACCAGCGGACACTTTCAAAAGGACTGGCCGCAAATAAGGCTTCTTAGGCGGGGTACAGTGGTCTGACGGGCCGGTCATCTGCGGCCGGGTTAACAGCGGCTAGCCGGCTACACAAACGTCCGAAAGTTCGGTGCACAAATCAGCCACAGATTTGAAGTTAATTAACAACATTCAAGCCTAAAATAAATCTTAAAATTACATTCTGTGGCAAAACAAAAAAAGAATTCGGACATTTCTTACCGCGGTCCGTGTCCGCCATATTGGTCCTGTTTTTCAAGCGCTGGTGGTCTGGTGCGGTGTTGCATTCTGGGCAATCTGCTGTGAAAAGTCCTCAGCGAGTCTAGTCTGAAGCATGCTCGGTAAAGGGGGCGGATCAAGTTCACATCCGGGTATTTGGTCTGTACTTGGGCAAATGCGAATTTAGGATTGGAACAGTACTTGGGCAGCGACTGGTGCGTTAGCCTGGCTCCACCCCTGAATCGCTAGCCGTCGTCCTATAACACCCTGCCCCGGGTCTAAACCAGCGGCCTCGGAGCGCGAAAAAAATGGGGCAGTGTGTTTTTGGGACGAGCCTTCCGTTTACCACCCAGCAGTGAAAATAGCAGATCTACAAGCTTACGATGTGACACATTGTGAGCTTGTAGATCTGCTACGTTCACTGCTTTGGGTCCCGGGGAGACATCAAATTTATGTTTTGGGTCCCGAGCTAAAAGGTTTGGGAACCTCTGGTTTAAAAGATGCTAATAATATCTTTGTTTATTGTAGCTACTCCACTTATTCATTAACTGCTTTTACTTGTATTAAACGTTATAGCTGGATAGCTGTTCTGAATTGTGAACCAGCAGTAGTCTAGAACAGGGGTCTTCAACAGGGGGTCCGTGATAGGATTTCGTTTTTTTACATTAACCACTTGAACCCTATTCCCTTTCTGAGGGGAACATTTGCCGAAAATAGCAGATCATCGGCTATTTTTGGCAAAGAGGCTAGGCGTAGAGGGAAAAAAAAGAGCAGACTAAGTAAAAAGAAATGTTTTTATCTGAAACACAATTGTATACAATATAGAGGGGGTCCCTGCTTCATCTCTCTCTCAGCTAGGGGGTCCCTGGCCTGAAAACGTTGAAGACCCCTGATCTAGGAAATTGGAAGTCTATACCCCCCAAAAATCTTTAAAACCCACTACAATACATGTGGGCACATGGTTCATCTCACCACTCATTATATCAATAGCAATA
This sequence comes from Gymnoscopelus microlampas, assembly GCF_963454915.1. NCBI lineage: Eukaryota > Metazoa > Chordata > Actinopteri > Myctophiformes > Myctophidae > Gymnoscopelus > Gymnoscopelus microlampas. The sequence continues at coordinate 29,848,369 of NC_139946.1, forward strand.
CAATAACACTGGACTTACAGATGCATAATGTGCATCAGCCATATCAATGCCTGCCAAGACAGCACTCATACATGAGGCGATACATGCCTGGGGGAATGGTTATTGAAGCAGACTCGGAGACTTGCAAGGTTTGAGGTCTGGGGGGCACAAGATAATGGAGCCCCTTTGTTCTAGCCAAGCAGCTCACTCAGGGAAACCCCTCTCCATGGTTTCTGCTATGCAATGGTAATGACCCTCCTAAAATAAGATGTCTTGTAGCTGGAAACAAATGATTGTTTGCCGAGACAATCCAAAGGAAAGGTTCCAACTTGGATGCGCAGAAAGGGGACCCATGAGCCGGGACTGTGGGTGTGTTCCACTTAGCGGTGCAGATTTCATATTTGGAAGCAGGTCAACTTGGCTCTTGGCTGGAAGTGTTATTGGAGTGCTTGAGTCTTTTTCATTGCCTATGCCACCCACAGATCTTTAATGAATTCCTCTGATCCCCAAGTTTCATAAAGGAGACATTTGGAGACGATTTCACAGATCAGTATGCGCCATCACAGCCTTTCAAGTCATTTAAACCGTGCAGCATTTGAATTAGAATCTGCAATATATTGCCCATTTGGGGTGTGGGAGTTTATGGAGTTGTACACTGTTGCTTTATGCTTGCCTAAAGCCTCTGTAATGAGCCAGATATGGACCTTATCATGTTCTTCAAAATTGGGGGAGGGGGTATCCCTTTAGAATTGTGCCAAAAGCTATGAAAAATCAAAGCAAAACAAAGTTATCTCCCCGCCACATGAATCAGAAAATGAGCTAGAAATGCTAAATATTTTTGCACTGATGATCAAGGACATCTGGATGCACTCCTATTGCAATCACTTACTGGCAGAACAAAGCTATTATCATTCATGTCGGTGTCATTACTTTGCTTTAGCTTGTTTTTCAACTCTTCAAGAAAGAATGGTACACTTTCTTCTTTTTTTTCTCTCTTTATCACTTACTGTGTCCCACATATGTTGTTGATATAAGATTTGGAACAGATTGTGCTGTCATATTGGTATGATGCTCTCTAAGAACTAGCATTGTGGTGTTTTTATGATTTGAGAACTGTAGAATGTAGAATGTCTCTGAAACCAAAATACTGTACAAGTGGACTCCAAATGTGTGATTGTGGATGCACTATCAGACACACACAGAATGCACAGTTGGATTGCAAATAGAATCTGAGGGCGGCTGGATTCATATTGCTTACTATAACAGAATTATGGAATATATCTTATTGCTCTCAGTTAAACACTGCTGACCCCCCTCATGGTCTCTTTCACCACAGGTAGCATACATTGAATGAATGACAATGGGATTTTAAGTTTGACTTCCTGTGGCCAGCCTGTGACGTCAGTCGTCTATGACGTATCGATCAGAGCCTTGGTATCTATGACGTAGAACTCCAAATTTAGGCAAGGTTTCAGTTCAATCAGAGTACTTCTGTGGCCTACTGTGTGCACAAGAAACACTTATCGGTCCAGCGGTTCACAATATTAACCCAGACACACATACAGAGTTACATACAGACAGACCCTCTTAGATGGCTAGACTCCTGCAGATTGACATTGTAAAAATAGGACTACATTCAATACTTTACATAGACTATGAGGCCCATTCTAAAATCGCCTTCTAAATCCTGACCTATGTTTTCTGAAAAACTTTAAATCAAAAGAATGAAAAATAATGAATGTTGCTATGAAGCAACAACTAAAATGACACAGAGGCATTACCGACTTGAAAGATATAACACATCTTTCAACATAACATATTAGTGTAACAAGTCTAAATGGGTTACGGTCAGAATAAAGCCTGGGATCTACAAGCCTAACCCTTGTAGATCGACTGTTTTCGATGAGATTTGGTGCAGAGGGAAAAAAGGAGGGGATCAGGTATAGAACCCTGGGAGACCTTGCACAAAAAACATATATAGGGTTAAGTGGTTAATGAAAGCAGTATGCAGACTGAGGATGGAAATCTTAAACATTCCGATTTTGTTCATCTTCTTGGCCTAACAACCCTGTACTTGAAGATGTGAGGAAATTCTTTCAACTTTCTTCAGAATAGAACGATGGTTTGGAAAAGAGCAAGGGGACAAAGTCATTCACACCTTTAGGCCATCATTCCAATGATTCCATAGAATTTCTAAGTAAGAAAAATCGAGCACAGGGGTGGATGGACCTCATTTAAAGACTAATGTACAGTACTGTATGTGTGTGTGTGTGTGTGTGTGTGTGTGTGTGTGTGCATGTGAAATATTCAGCAAGGGAATTTCATTTTCACATACTGTACCTTTTGTGTAAGTGCAAATTGAATGTTAGTTGAGGTCCAACCAACTTGAAGCCCACTTCATTAACACTCCCAGTCTCTCTTCGCTCCTCCGAGACAGGAAAAGATGTGTAATAACCCACCTAACATCCCCAGAAGATAATTGCTTTGTTGGAAAGACCTTGACTCCTTTCGCTTTTGGGACAGAAACCACACTGGAGCTTTCATGCTTCTCTGAGGTTTTGCATGGCAGTACATTGTCCATTACACCTCCGTTATAGTGTACATCTCATCTGTGGACACAGTCTGACCTTGTGCAGCTTTGAGCTGTCTCAGCAGAGGCTCCTACTACAGCGGCTGACACAGCGAGACGTCCGCCTGTTCGGGGACAGAGGGTGTATGTAGGTCAGCCCATCGGGCTGCATCCTGTGACAGCACAGTGGTCATTGTGCTTTGCCGCCATGGCTCAGCGGGACAGGGATTGGAGTGGACAGACCACGAGCATGGAGAGGCCCTCACACGTCAGCATGAACTTCCTCATTTCCTCCCTTTAAACACTGTGACATTATCAGGCCAGACAGAGCAACGTCCACACACATTACTCTCACCTTTGTTTCACCATACATAATGGGCAAAATGTAAGCACGGAGTGTGGGCTGCGAAAGCACTCACAACACTGAATTAAAATGATATCACGGTGCACATTGCAGCGCTTAAATATAGCAGGGTTGGTTGTTTAATGGCAAACAGTATCTTCCTCAAACTACTGCAGTAAATAATGAATTACTGGTACAAAGTAGCTTTTCCTGGGCCAACACAGGAAATTAAGCAAATGAAATAAGTGAATTGTAAATTAACTCAACTGTTCACTTTATTTACTATTTGTTTCAGTAAAGAATCAGTTGACTCGCTCATGTTGGGCCTAACCTTTATTTTTTTTGAGAACACAAAAAAAAGAGTAATGGTACCATAATCAACATCTGAAAGGTGGTTCCGAATACAGAGATAAGGTTTTTGTTGGCACACCCGGAAGTTACTACCACCATGGGTTCATAATGCATATTTCCAATGCATTTTTACATTGGGTTTTGGACAAATTAAGAAAATAATCTCTGTACCAAACAAAGGCTTCCCATATTAACCCAAGTCAACGTACTTGGTACTATTAGTTTCTTTATTTTTGAAACACAATTACTACAAGTTTGATTAGTGTAATTTATGTCGTAGAAGAGAACATTTAACTCTCTAACTGTATGTTAACCTTATTTCTGCGTAAAAAAAAACAGATGGTAAAAAAAAAACATTGGAATTTATTGAGTCAAACTCACTCCTGGGTGTTAGGACTACAAACTGTAGCACACCATAACACGCAAATGTAATGATATCTGGTCTAAATGACCCCATATTCCAGTTTACAAATATTTTCATTAAGAGTGTCACAGTTCTTGGGTACAAATGCCATTTATGATCACTTAACTATCGTTTGCTGCCACCAAGTGGTTAACTTGTGGAAGTACATAGAGGCTCATGAAATATCACGCAAATAGTTCTTCAAGCCTTACAATTATTTTGGGACATTATAAAGCCTATGCCATGGAAAACAAAAGTGAAAGTGATCATTTCTTAGACGTTATTCTGCATAAATAGAACACAAGACGGTGTCTGCGATACTGAATGTCCTGTGCCGAAAATAGCCGATCTATTGTAGATTGCCTATTTTCGGCGCAGGGCACGGTCATATGACTAAAAAGAAATCAGGCTTCATGGTGATGTATATGAATATTGCCACCGTTTTAAGTCAACAGGTAAAGATAATAAATGAGAACAAGGTATAACCTCATCGGTTGTAAGGATGCATTGAACCAGAGGCTGATTTGATGTTTGTCTTGATGCTGCTCGGCATTTTTCCTGCAAAAGAAGGTGAAATACATATCAGTTGAAAGCTGAAATGTAACCTGCACGTCCTTCTGGTGGGTACGACAAACCATGAATCCCATCTTGGGAAATCAAATCACAAACGATGTCTTGATCAATATACTGAAGTCCCACACTAGCATTAGTATTATTATAAAGCAATATTTTATCATTCATCTTATTTTATTTTTGGCAATGATTACATCTCTCAAAGTTTTGAGCTCAATATTCATGTCCTTTGAAATAACCTATATAGAGGAGAGAATGGAGTCGATGTCATGTCAATGAGCCAAAAGTCGAATTGACCGTTATGTTTTAAGTTAGTACACCAAACACTTAAACCTCATTTATTTTGCACAAGCTACAAGAACTACAATTTACAGCATCTAGAGGGCATACAGTACGTGCTTTTGGTAGTGGTACCAAACTGCCATATCTTGAAAACAAATCTTTGCTGAGCTCTGACTATGGCAGTACTGCATTTACTTATAATGAGTCCATCAGAATTTTACAAAAGCTCAAAGCAATGCCAATATGCCCTGCATAACAGAATTTTGGTTGATTGTTTTGGGAATTACAAACAAACATGCATCATTGTGAAATGTCTGGGTTCAACATTAATTTGCGATTAAACATTTATACTGCTGAGAATTTAAGAGGATAATGGTCATCCAAAGGTCATCATGTTCTGAGACAATTGTTTGCTAGTATTACAAGTTTCTAGTAATAGTCACTTTGATTAGCATAGTTGCCATTAAATTAGTGATCTACTTGATACATTTAGCCTAATTTAAGTTATGTTTTAATTTGAAGTATATCGTGTCCCTTGACAAGAAATGTCTATTTTCCAATTGAAACATTTTCCTTGTCAGTGATATATTGCACAACATGTTGTCACCGCAGTATAAATCAGACGTGAATCTTTCATCCAAATGTTGTCCTTTCTTACCTGGCTGTCCTTGCTGTTGTGGAGCCACAGGCCCACCCATTCCTGCTTGTTGACCTGAACCACCACCAATAGTGACTTGCTGTAAGGTTGGACCTCCAATCATAGGCCCTTGTCCTGGATGTCCAGGGGCCACTGGCCCAGGAGGCCTGCATTTGGAAAGACCCTTTCCAAAGGCGACCGCACCGACCAATGCATTGGTATCAGCGGGGTTAAAAGATGGCTTGTTTTGCCGTATTGCTGTAAAAATGGACATCTATTCTCATTAAACTGATAACTGCATCATGCGTAACAAAAAATATTTTCATAGAAGAAATATTCCAGGCGTACCGGCACTTTCTGAATCCCTGTCATCACGAGGATTGTTAAGCTTCTCCAGCAGATTGGAACACAACTTGTTCAATGTCTGGATCTGTTTCTGTTGTGGAAAAAATAAAAGTAAGTAAGGTAGTGTTAAAGTGTTAATTTAACAGTTTACTCCGGATTCGACTGTGTATTCTTCATTTCTACAAGAAGCAGAAGTACATGACAATTAGGGCTGGCCAATTAACCGAAAATATATGTGTGTGTGTGTTTTCTTATATATCAACGATTCCACACGAAAACATTTGAATCATTTTTTTATAATACACTAAATTGATTAGTCTGATTAACCAATTTTATACTTTGTTGAACAATAGTGGCGTGCAAAAATAGCAGATCGACAAGCTTTGCCATTTAAAAAAAAATCATTAATTAATCGTAGGCAAAAGAAAGAATTGAAATTTGAAAGAATACGTTGATGTCATCATGTATACCGTACCTGTGCTACCTCTGGCCCAATACGTGCAGCCTCCGCTGCAAGCTGCTTCTCTTGCTCCTCCACCTCTGGATCAGGCTTGGTACGCAGGTGGTCCGGTACGATCTCATGGCTGAACACAGGTACACGCTGCTCTGTCAGTTTCTGTGCATTGGACAATGTATCAGGACAGTGAGCTTACGAATACGCAAATTGCAAAAGAAAATTAGGCAAAGATTCTGACGTTCTTCCTGAGATACGCACTGCTAGTTCTTCATCTCGATCCGGAGACAGGAGAAGAGGAATTATAACTTGATTGCGAAACGATGGAGTCTTATCGTTCTTCAGCAGTTTGTTGATGGTGTTCAGCTGACCAGAGACCAGAGCAAAGTTGTCCAAAACGGACGGCCTGTTTTTTTTAAAAGACAAACGCATTATATTAGACAGTACTGCTCAGGACATTACAACTGATTTATGAAAACTACCTTGGAATGAATTAATGTGATGTTGTTACGTTAATGTTCCTGATAAGCCATTTACCATGTCAGACGCTCAAATTCATTTTCCAGCTTGTATATAAAACTGTGCAGTGCACTTTTGAGATGTGCAACGCGAGTGATGAGTGACTCCACCGACGCCTCAAGCTGCTTTTCCTCTCGTTGCTGTGGATTAATGAGTTTCAACAAGTTTAACATTCTCATAAACCTTCATTATTACACCTGAGTAAAACCTAATTAATTCTCTTTGGATCCACATACAACCTCAGTAAGTCCTCACTTTACGGTGAGAGTTGATGACAATGTAATCACAAGAGAAAAGAGATAAAGAGATATTTGGGTTGTGTCTTGGATAACAAACTTTCCGGTGAAAAAAATGGCAACAAGGTGATAGTGAGAAGATTTTTGGGCAGGATCTCCTCTCTTATTAACAAAAGTACTCTAGGAGGTGGAGCCCTCATTCAATGTCATTTTGACTACACTTACACCTCATGGTTCTGTTCTCAATGTCACTAAAATATAAACTACAGAACTCTTAAAACAAACTAATAAGACTACTACTAAGCCTCACTCTCAGGACTCACCTAATGCCAGCTCACTTTGATTGATTGATTGATTTTTTTTATTAGGCAAAAAGAATGTAAAACAACGCAGTTACATTTATAATACTTGTCTAAAAGGTCCGTCCAAAAAAGAGGTCCTTGGTATTCATTTCATAGACGTATAGTAGCAACCAAACAGTTCACTAACATAAAAATATACAGAGAAAGAAAATAACACTTTGTACAAAAAAAAAAAAAAGAAAAAGCATGAAAAATAAATATATATATATATATACAAAAAAGGGGAGGGGGGTCGTCTGTCTACCGGGAAACTGGTACTACCTCCTCTTTTGGCCTCCAGAAAGATGAGTTTTTAGGGCTGTTTTAAATGAGCCCAGCAAACTGCATTTTTTGAGGGAAGGGGTTAGACTATTCCATACCTTGGTGGCTGTGCTGTAGAAGGAGAATTTTTGTTTTATGGGTGGGTGGTACCAGATTGTTGTTTACGCTCCCTCTATTTTCGTGACTGTGGGTGTCAATAACTTTTTGGAGGTATTTAGACAGATATGCGGCTATAGGGGGCATTTCAGGCAAATCTGCATTTACAATTTTGAAGACCAGTCCCATTTTTAGTTGTTTAACCCTGTCTTCCACCCTGAGCTAGCCTAGGCTGGCAAAGTGAGTGGGAGAGAGGCGGGTCATGGGCCCCAGTCCGGGAAGTAGTCGAATCAGTTTGTTTTGCGAGGTTTGAAGCTTAGTCTTCAGTGACACTGAGGAGTTGGAGTACCAAGAGGAGCAAGCATAGTCAAAAAGGGGCTGAATCAGGGCCCCTGAGAGGGTCCTGAGGGCCTGAGGGTTGACAAAAGAGGAACCCCATAAATCTGGTTCTCTGGTTTACTCTTTTGACCACCTTTGTTGCCATGCTTTCGACTGTCAGGTATTTGTTAAGAATACATCCCAAATAGGTAATCTCTTCTTTGCTAGAGATGATTGTGTCATCGTCTTTGACCTTTGCTAGTCTGGGTTGGCTCAAGGTAGAAGACAGAGTGCAGCATCAGTCAATGGGTATACTATGGTCTTTAAGATACTCCAAGGAACAGTGCACAGTCACCTCAGACTACTTCTCTGCCCATGGGCATACCACCAGAGGGAGATCATCTGACATTGTTTCCCCAAAATTTGGCTCAAACATGGGGAAAAATGCATTCTACTATGCTGCCACCAAAATGTGGAATGCTTTACCAAAAGCCATTAAAGGTGTCGACTCCCTACCCAAACTCGAAACTAACCTAAAAGAATGGCTGACCTTGATTGATTGATACTTTATTTAGTAAGCTTAGTAACCTTAACGTATAATCAGGCACCTCAACACCTTTGACCACCTTTATAGTAGCATCCCCCCCCACACACGCACTTCCTGCTACTAAGCTTTAACTGATATATGTATTACTGATGAATTGAGTACAATGGGAACAAGCCCCTGATGTTATCCTTAATAGCGTAACTTTTGTCTGTACTAAATACTACAATGCAGAAATACTCTGTTACAAGTAAAAGACCAGAATTAAAAATGTACTTGAGTAAAAGTACAAAAGTATTGGTATCAAAATGCACAAAGTACCAAAAGTAGAAAGTACCTATTATGCAGAATGTCCCATTTCACAAGTTCAAACGTGTACAAATCTTAAATAGTCCCTCTTTTCAAATGGCCGAAATGTAGGGCTGAAGTGGTTAATGTATGTATTGTAATAACAATCTAAATCTACAAAGGAACTAAAGTTGTCAAATAATTGTAGTGGAGTTAAAAGTGCAATATTTGCCCCTGAGATGTGGAGAAGTAAAAGTACTGCAAATTGGACTTGGTCAAGTAAAGTAAAAAATACCTCAGATTGTACTTAAGTACAGTACTAAATGTACTAAGTTACTTTACACCACTGATGAGAATATATCCTAGATGTTATCATAAGGGTTGTTATCTCCCTAAACCTAGGACATTTGTAGAATATGAGTTCTGTACGAACTCTGAAATAACGTCACGCAAAATGTTCTCTTATGGGGTCCCGCTGGCACCAAATGTTTTAAAAATGGGGGTCCGCGGTCTAATGTGTATACATTTGGGGGTCCTTGGCATGAAACTGTTGAGAATCTCTGGTCTAAACCTGAAGATAGCTATGCTATGCTATGCTATGGCTAACTCTATCCAGTTAGCGTAAATACAACACCGTAAATAACTCAACTAGTGTTAATTAAAACACGAATACGCACCACAAGCAAGTACACATTAAGTTATTAAAAGAAGCTACACGGTACATGGAGGAATTTACCTGCATTTTGTTGAGTTTAAAGCTAATAAATGAGTGGGTGCGTAGAAGACGAAAACTCTCTTTTTGATGTCCAACTACAATGTTATTCTTCTTGCCAGATTTTGCGATAGAAACAAGCCACGAGGTCAAAGAAAACAAGCCCGAAAGAAGCGAGCCCTTCGCCTTTTAGACATAAACATTGGCTATTTGAAAATGCTATTTTCAAAAAGGTCTTGAATACATTTTGAAAAATGTTTTTTACTCCCTGGCATAAAATATTATCTACTGATGGGGGTCCGCAGACAAACATATATTCATTTGGGGGTCCTTGACTTGAAAATGTTTCAGAACAACCACTGGTTTAAACAACATTAGGACACAAGTCCCAAATAAGCAACTACACTTTAGAAACAAGCCCAAAAAAACGCAAACCGCAACTACCAATATTTACAAGCGACATAATAGAAATAATAAGCCAAACGTCGCTTATAATACGCAGACATGGCAACACTGGTTGCATTTCCGGCAGACAAGACGCCCTTTGGCGTATTGCTGCCTCCCACTGTTGGTGTTAGGTACTGCCAATGTTACAAAGCTGGGTGCTGTCCATTGTCGAACCCTTTGCTGCATTTTACAAATAATGAAGACTCTTGATACAATAGCCATGTCTTTTGGATTACTCTGAACAGTCAAGTAAGTAAAGTAGTGAATGCATCGACAGATACATTAAGATACATATATAAACCAATTTCAAGAGAAATATTAGAAATATGTGTAACATTGGGCCTCATAGTCTGTATTGAACACCTACAGTAATGCAAAACTACATCAAGAGAAAGGACCCAAGTTTGAGACAAGTTCAGGGCATGCTAGTACAATTAATTACAGCTAGGTCTCATAATGATAATTCCCTATTCCATTCTATCTTCAGTTGGATCACAGGTATTCTCAAGTCAATAATTCAAGTAAAGGCAATTATAATTACCCCATACTCACCCCCCACCCATCTTTTTTTATAAGCAACAATAAAGAGTAAGAAAGTAGTGAGGCTTTTGTATCACAAGGCATTTTATTTTCCATGTGGCTCATTGGCCTCTAATAACCAGATGTGTAAAATGCAGGTTGGCATGGGTTTAAGGCAATCTCAGGTGTTGTAGAACTTATGTAATGATTTACAGAAATCAGAGTAAGTTCAAACTGCTTCCACAACCACAGTTATTCAAATTACACCATACACTTCAGTCTGTCTAGATCCTGATCAAGTGAACATGTAAATAAAAAAGTGATCCACTACATTTTAAAGAAAAGTAGTCTTGAGGATGTGGAAACAAACATTTCCTGGTGCACAGTCTATAGCCATATAGTAAAAGGCAGGCGTGGCCGTTTTTTTATTGTAGTGTCAACTTGGTGGTGAAGGTTTTTCTTTCTTCTGTTTTTAGAAGAGGCTGTCCACATCGCCCATCTCCACAACCACAGTCTTTAGCTGGGAGTAGTACTCAATTGTCACCTGGCCGTTCTCCCTTCCAAAGCCTGGTGAAACACAATGGTTGATTGATGAAGTCATACTGTAAATTCATCCATTGTACAGAATTACATATTTTTCATTATTCAGGGAAATGCATTCTTATGCTAAACATGTAAATCCTACAAACATCTATGTATGCATCTCTTATGTCTCCCCTACACTAGAAGACTGTGAAAACTTTTGAAAGACCCAAGTCTGACATGAGGAAATAACAAGTGCAATATGTCTGGCACCGATCCTATGAGAAGTGTTTATGTGTATTAAATATTAACAAAAACGACAAGGATGGACAAACAAAACTGCTGCATGGAGCTGCTTGGTGGCCATCTACTCAGGGTTTGCTTTGGGTCGCGCGGCTATGCTGTATAGAGTGGACCGTCGGCTATGCTGTATAGAGTGGACCGTCTTTGTTTGTGTGAATGCGCACTTGTCAGAATGTCCGTGTGACCTTGATTTTATTGAAAAGATGAGAAAAAAGACTGCCAAGCTCTGCCCAATATTTATGACCACCTTACACCAAACGATCGAGATGACAGGAGCTCACCATAATGCTCATGATTTTATTCAGACGTTGGAAATTTGACTGTGACAGTGAAATCACTTGAAGTCATTTGGTGTTAGGCCAGCATTAGTCCATGTCCATTAAGACAAACGTAGCTGTCCTGAATGGGTCATTATTACAACATCTCACCTGACATCTTGTATCCTCCGAAGGGCACCTCCACAGGGCTGATGTTGTAGTTGTTTATGAAGCATGTCCCTGCCTCCAGGTTCGCTGCCACACGGTGAGCTCGTGATATATCCCTATAGGGGCAGGGAAGATTAGGAGGATGTGAGATCTGGACCTTAAAGACCACAAGAAGTAAAAATACACAACGTGTCCTCACAGCTTAGGACACAGGCAGTCTGGCAGTCATCCTCTGGCCATGAATCTCAGTAGTCTTGAGCAATATATGTATACTTTATGGTTGCTTTGTGGAGATACTGGACTGCATCAAATAGATTGCACCGGCTTTCTTATCTTTAAGTGTAAAGGGTCAGTGGTAGATAGCTGTGATGATGGTCTGGTAGCTTTGATGAAAACCTCCTCAAAAGGCAACTCTCTCCACTTGATGCTCACCTGGTAAATACTCTAGAGACCATGCTCACCTGGTAAAGACTCCAGAGGCCAAACCGAAGGTAGTGTTGTTGGCCCTCTGCAGAACTTCTTCTTCAGTGTCGAAAGACATAACAGACATTACAGGGCCAAAGATCTCCTCCTTCACGCATGTCATGTCGTCTCTACATTTATCTGAGTTGGGAGAAATTTTGCATGTCACACAATATTGACAGCAACAACAAAAACAGAATACTACATTTGATGTCATAGGAGTAGTGATTTAGTAAACTACTAGCATGGAAACCTTAAGCATTATCAGTTAAACATTCGAAAATACAAACCAAGAACGCAAGGTGACATAAAGTAGCCTCCTTTCAGTTTTGGATCACTGGGAGTGAATGGCCCCCCTCCACAAAGCACTTCAGCTCCCTAGGAAAACAGAGATATTAGTCAAAATATTTCATAGAACTACTTGCTCACGCACATTTAAGTACCCAATAAGTACTAATTTGTAATGTCAAGATCATTAAACACACCTGTTCCTTGGCCTGGCTGACAAATCTTAGAACTTTTTCAAGTTGTGGCTTGCTGATCAGCGCTCCCATACGAGTGCCCTCCAGCAGAGGGTCACCCAAAGGGATGGCCTTGGTCCTTTTGACCACCTCTTCCAGGAACTGTGGCATGATCTCTTTCTGCACATATACTCGGGTCCCATTACAGCAAACCTTGTGGAAAGATTTAAAAATTGTGTCTTTGATCGGCTCAGACTTCTGCGTGACATGGCGATTGGTGAATTACGATCATCATATCAGAATCAGCTTTATTATCACATCACAGGTTTACAGAAGTACTGTTCTATCGTTTTTGTTATTTTCATAGAAAAAAAGAAAGGGAAGAAGAAGACAGTTAACCACTTTCAAACTGACGTCACTTTTGTCATTATACTGCAAGTGAAAATGTTGCAAATAATTCAGATAAGTATTATTTAAATAAAATTAGAATTTTTAATAAAATGTAAAAACATTAAGAATAGCAAATATAACAGATCTACAAGCTCACAGTGTGTTACAAGGTGATGGTTTATGAGCTTGAAGATCGTCTATTTTCGCTATTCATTGTATGACAAATTATGCATATAGGACTAAATGTTTTAAACAATTTTGTGAACAAGGCAGCTGTGTCTTGGTGTGCTTTCCTGTGAGCAAAAAGCTCTACTTCCTCACCTGTCCCTGGGTGAGGAAGTTGGCCATGAGAGCTCCTCTCACTGCATTCTCCAGCTCACAGTCCTTAAAGATGATGAGGGGAGATTTCCCTCCCAGCTCCAAAGTCACAGGCTTAACCCCCTTGGCAGACATTTCCATTATCTGTGTGTAGAAGAGACATACGTTGTGTTATGTAAGACTATAACAAGGTTTCCGTTCAGTCTGTATATGCCGGCCATTGGCCGCATTAAATATAAAAATCGCCGGCCACATTGGCAGGTTTGGAAAATGTTATTTGATTATTATGACTGACAAATCATCAGTATGGTTTTCTGAGAGCCCGCCCACTACCCTACTGTGCCTCACAACACACACGGCAAAACAGACATCCCTTGCCACATTTTATGAAATGATTTACAAAGGGTGCGAGTAATGCGACCAACATGAAACAGGGAGCAATAAATGATCAGCTTTGATCATGATATTGCAGCAGTAGCTACATTGAAGGATACAGCCAAGCCGTCATCTTCAGATGTGGTCTACTTATATCACAGCTCAAAGGTTGTGACACTATGGATAAACGCAGGAATCGTGGGGCTGGCACGACCGCGTTAAAGTGGTGAAAAGATGCGCTGTGCTGCACTACAGTAACAGGTGTTGCAATCACATGCACATACAGACGCAAGTGAGGTGTATTACATTATGGCCGATTCATTAAACATTTGGAAGGAGAAATAGGATATTGTCGGCCAACATGATATAGTCCAGCGGAAACCATGTTTTCAGCGGATGCTGGAAACAGTGATTCTTGACTTAGACATAGATGTCATCAGATTGATGGCAATTGTTTTTCAGGTTATAGCAAAGCAATATTACATTAGACTTCATAAAAAGGTGCCTGTGTACCTTTTTGCCTGTGGGAACACTGCCAGTGAAGGACACTTTAGCTACCATGGGGTGCTGGCAGAGCAAGGTGCCAGTCTCTGCTCCACCTTGCACGACATTGAAGAGACCTGCGGGTGCTCCTGCCTCTTCGTAGATCTCAGCCAGAATGACAGCGGTCACAGGGGTCATCGGAGAGGGCTTAAATACCATGGCATTACCTAGGGGTAAGAGGAAATATATATGCTTTAAAGGGATAGTTCACCCCCAAAATGACTTTTTTTCTATTGATTAGTCACCCCATGGAGACTTGAATTTATGGATATTGTGTCGCATTCCTAAGCCAATAATTTGATGACCGGCAGCGGTTCCGGTAGGAGACAAAGAGTCTCCTTTGTGTCTCCTACTGGAACCGCTGCCTACCGGTCCGCTGGTCATCAAATTATTGGCTTAGGAATGGGACAAAAAATGTATATATATCCACGAATTCAAGTCTCCATGGGGTGACTAATCGATAGAAAAAAAGTATTTTTTTGGGTGAACTATCCCTTTAAGCTACCCGCTACATAACCATTTACGATAAAAGGAATCTTGTTCTTAGGTGATATCAGGCAGAGAAACATCTACCCACGTGTAATTATGAACAGCTGTGGCAAACTCACCACATGCCAGGGCAGGAGCAGACTTCCACGCTGCAATCTGGAAGGGGTAGTTCCAGGCACCAATTCCAGCACACACCCCGAGGGGCTCCCTTCTCGTATAAGCAAACGCTCCTCCTGGGAGCTGTACATGCTGGCCTGCAAAGATGACAAGCATGAATAGCTATATAATGACAAAGTAGTACTATGATTTAACAGAATAAAGTTTTGGAACTTTGCTGTGTCATTTTAGATTTTTGCGTTGGCCATTTAAAAATAGCAGATATACAAGCTCACAGCGCGTCACTGCGAGCTTGTACATCTGCTATTTTTAAAAACTCATGAAAGTGTGAGAACTAACTAGAACTGATTTAGAAGACATTTGTAGAATGGGCCTGAGGTCTTAATGGGTTGAAAATGCTGTAACTGAAGAACCAAATATCAAATGTCATGATAACAATCATTTAGACACAGATTTTTATTTAGTAACTTTCTTCCTCTATTTTCTTTGCACCTACCTGCAAGTGTTCCAGCCATGCCAGCATAGTACTGTATGGTCTGCCAGGCAACGTCAATGTCTACTTCAGCTTCAGTAATTGATTTGCCATTGTTAATCACTTCCAGCCTGGCAATGTTGTCTCTTCTCTCCTGTTAATATTTGAAGGCACCACAATGTTATGAAGAGAAAATGAAAAGTTCCTTCTGAAAATACCCTGTGTCAATTTAGACTAATTTATTTAGCGGAATCATGTTTGCATTCAATTTGAGAGGACACCATGAATGGTGAAAGAGACAATAAACTGGTATTCAGTGCAAAAGTAGGCCAAGAGTGATGCAACACATCAATGAATGTATTGTTTAATGATTAACTACTATCCTAGAGTGCATATCCAATTTAGTTGCAATACTGTGCAACACTATTAATGTCTCACACCTTGAATAGAAGTCTGCCTTTTTTTCCCTTTCTTTTACATTCAAGTTTAATGACTTTGTCAATCTGTCCATCTTACCCTGATAATGCGGGCAGCCTCCAGCATAATCCGAGCCCTCTCCATGCCAGCCAACTTGCTCCATTTCAGGTAAGCTGTGTGGGCACTCTTGATAGCCTGGTCTACCTCCTCTTCTCCACAAGGAACCATGTCACACAAGACACGACCTGCACATATGATGGAACATATTTTAGCAAACTTTTCTCAAGTCCTGCAGATATCAGAAAGGAAATATCCGGTGGAACTGATTATACAGCATAATAACTAATATTCAGGTTTTATAGTGTAGGGCCTTGGGGAACACAACAGCGGGCTTGCCAGATCCTCAACAGTTAATATAATTTATAAAGAAATTGCCACTCCATTATATGTAATTAGCTAAATGAACACATTTTCAAAACTAAATTAAGTATTTCTAGATTAGATTAGACTCTTTAGAATTGAATCCTGACACATGAAGAATGTTCAGTGTGAAGAGCCACACAGTACACCAAAACACAGGGTGGAGACAGATTTACAGTTATGCAACTGTTTAAGTTTACCTCAAGTGACCCCAGACATGCACCAGTGAACTTGACACCATTTTGCACAGTGTTCTACAAGGCTCTACAATGTAACTGTTGTGGTCTATATCACTGTACTCAATGAAATCAGTCCAGAGGTGTAAAGTAACTAAGTACATTTACTCAAGTATTGTACTTGAGTACAATTTTGAGGTATTTTTTACTTTAGTAGAGTATTTCCAATTTTCAATAGTTTTACTTCTACTCCACTACATCTCAGAGGAAAATATTGTTATTTTACTCCACTACCTTTATTCGAAAACTTTAGTTACTAGTTACTTTGTACATTCAGATTTGTATTACTAAACATACATTAACCACTTAAGCTCTATATTATATTTCACAAGCCCACTAATATGCGTCGCAAGCTTGTAGATCAGCTATATTAAAAAAAATATATACATTTTGAAAACTTGAAATGGGACATTCTGCATAATGAGTCCTTTAAGTATATTTTCATGCCAATACTTTTGTACTTTTAGTCAAGTTAGTACATTTTGAATTCCGGACCTTTACTTGTAATGTATTTCTACATTGTGAAATTTATACTTTTACTTAAGTAAAACATTTGAATACTTTTTCCACCACTGACTGAATCAGTCTATAACCTTGATGCATTTACCTGTCGCAGGTTCGAATACAGGCTCAGAGTTCTTTGTATCTTTGGGTTTGACTCTGCTCCCACCCCAGTAGTTCAGATGATCTGTCACAACCACAGATCCAGTTGCAGCGCTGGCCATTGTTCCAAGCAATGACTGGGCCATTTTACAGTATGTCGTTTAGCACCTACAGTAAAATGCAAAGGACCATTATAACAAAACAATCAAGACACGTGCAGCAGTTAACATAAACATACAGTGGTGTAAAGTAACTAAGTATATTTACTCATGTACTGTACTTAAGTACAATGTTGAGGTATTTTTTACTTTACTGGAGTATTACCAATTTTCAGTACTTTTACTTCTAGCCTACTCCACTACATCTCAGAGACAAATATTGTACTTTTAAGACGCAACAATTATTTGAAAACTTTAGTTACTAGTTACTTTGTAGATTTTGATTATTACAAAACATACATTAACCACTTACAGCCCTACATGTATATAAATTTCGTCCATTTGAAAAAAGCCGATCTACAAGCTCACAATGCCTCACAACACATAGGGATCTTGTAGATCTGCTATTGTCAAAATATTTTTTATATATTTGAAAACTTGAAAAGGCCAAATGGGACATTCTGCATAATGAGTACTTTTACTTTTGGTACTTTATTACATTTTGATGCCAATACCTTTGTACTTTTACTCAAGTGCATTTCGAATTCCGGACTTTTACCTGTAACAGAGTATTTCTACATTGCAGTATTGATACCTTTACTTAAGTAAAACATTTGAGTACTTCTTCCACCATAGTGGTGGCACCATAGTGCAAGCATGCACGTTACTTGACGTAAACCAACAAATGCATTGCGCGACGACAATCAATAAATTAACGTTAACATGAGATTGTGATTGTTTATTTTGGAACGCGCATATCTCTGCAAGGCAAGCTAGTTCACAAAATATAGAAACTGCGCGACATTGAATCAAAGTACCGCGTTTAAATCTAACAGTACATTCCTTACAGACTAGGCTGACAAAGCAAACGGTTAATATGCAGAATCATCACACAGCGGCTGCGAGATGTGAATTTGAAATATAAATTACCTTTTGGTGTAGAAAGGTTAACGGGCTGTGGCTGTTGGGATGTGATACTGTGCGAATACAAATATACAATGGCGACTGTGTCGCGTCTTATAAACCCATGAATGTGCACGCCCACACGCCCACACGCCCCTGTCCATGGATCACAAAAGGGTCATCTCTCATGACCGTCATGGATGAACTTCAAAATAGTGTTTGCACTTTCTCCCTTTCTGGTCAGTACATCTATAAACGTTCAAATTTCAAATATAAAGTGCTTAGCCTTTGGCCCTGTATGTTACAATTATGTACGGGCCTTCAGAAGTACCCGTATCTTCCGTATCATTCAATAACAAGCATTTTAATCCGATAAGTGGCCATTTTATCATAGAGTTATAACGTATCAGCGTGCAATACGCCCCACACCCGATAGGGTCACGTAGTTGAAAGCATTATGCCAAAAATACGGAGAAAATGTCCAACAATCGGATTAAAATGCTTTTTATTGAACAATGTGGAAACTACAAGTACTTCTGAGCGTCCGTACATAATTCTAACATCCGTGGCCATGGGTTAAGCACTTTATATTTGAAATCTGAACCTTTAAGTAGAATGTACGGACCAAAAAGGGAGAAAGTGCAAACACTATTTTGAAGATCATCCATGACTGCCATATAATATGACAGTCGTGTATCAGGGCTAACACGCCCCATATATTACACAACGATGTGACCACTATCTGACCCATTTTACCCTGTTGGAATACTCTACTCAATTAACATAATAAACATAGGTGTTTGTGTATTTAATGACTAATCATATGTTTATTTTCCCAAAGCTACAACAGATTAAAGCTTAATCTGTTAAGGCAATACCCATTTACACTGCAGTTCACATAAATACAACAATGTAATAGGTTACTTTTCAGCACAACAAGCCTAATTAGGCTTGTTGTGCTGAAAAGTTCTACAATGCTTGGAGAAGATGCAGATCTGACCAGAGTCTCAGACAAGTACAAATCCCAAAAGAATAACCTTCTCTGTCTATCGATTTTGACAGTTTCAACAGTAGCAGACTGGTAGCATGGCAGCTTTGAGTGTGAACGTGTGTAATTGTATTATGAAGCTATGCTGAAAAGGAACACGAGAAGGAACATCAAGCACTCAGAAAATCCTCTCTGGATCACATGAGGACACTGAATGACAGGATACTACGGGCCTGTCAGATGATTTGGGGTGGCAGTAGATGAGTGGAGAGAGAGGCCGACTGGGAATCCTAAAGTTGCTGGTTCGAACCTCGACTCGCCCAGTGTATGTGTTGAAGTGTCTCTGAGCAAGACACTTAACCCCAACTGCTCCCCGGCGTCGAACAAATAGAACCTTGAGCAGCTGCTCAAAATTACTTGCACAATGTAGGCTACATAGAGATGTGAAACCTATGCCGTCATGCACATCCCCATTGCTGCTAATACCATACGTATCATAGACACTGTATGTAATCTATAAAAAAAAGTTTTGACTTCAGTATTATTCTATTATCTTGTTATATTGTTCGTACCTTTGCAGAACATGTCCCACCAACATTTCGCTCCATGTACCTTTGAGTGACAAATAAACCCCTCTTGATTCTTGTTGAGGGGATAAACAGGAATCAGGGTAGAATGAACAAATATTCATAAAAAGGTACCATTTCGTTTCGAAGGGGTAACTGAGTGGTTACGTGTAGTTAAATGGTTTAAACCACATGCAATTTATTCTCAATGATATCCGTGTTAGAACTGAGTGAAGAACTTTGGACCCATTTGGACTTGAGGCTGCCGTTGACTATTACCAGCAACACATTCCTGCTTCACTGCTCTACCTGTTTGTGGCCTCATGTCCTTGAATGACCTTCCCACATTTAAAAAAACATGCATTAAAAAAAAAAAAAAACACTTTTAAGTGATTTTATTTTCACTGGTTCAGCTTGACTCTTAAACAATTACAGCCATATTAATTTATAGTAAACAATGAATTAAACTGCCACAGTAGTGCTGCTGATGTTAATTATATAGTACATATAAACAATAGTTTATAGGCTACTTTACACATCTATGGACATCTATGAATTGACCTACAACCAGAGATTATTTTATCTAGTTGAAAAATCCCAAATCCTTCTCAGACACTTTCCAGTAATTCACCTGTATACAGTAGTTGTACTATGTCTTCTTGCACTATATTTTCCATACAGCACTGCGATCCTCAGTAAAAAAAACAAAAACATTTTGTGTGTATGTCAAATTGAAAGACAACAAATGTAACAGAATAGTGGACATAAGCACAATACTGTTGTCTCCATCAATCTTAAGATGCATAGCTACAGTAGAAGCATGTCAACGTACAATTCTGGGTCAAGCTGAGTAAACATACTTACTGTTAAAATGTGATCATAAAACTTTATTTACCAGTACAAAACAAGAATACAATACTGGTAAATGAATAAATTAAGTTGTGAATTCTCAAAATAATGTATAACATCTGCTGCTTACATGGCATACATAACTCTAATACTCATAACAATAATTAAGACTGTCATTTTAATTCTAATTTGTAATATAAATGGATCTAAAAATTAAATAAGCAACAAAATAATGAAGAATCAAAAATATCCTGCAGGTAGTTCACACAGCAGCTGGAACAGGTATACAAAGTTTTATAAAAAGCTTATTCCATCACAGCATGAGGAGTTCTGTGCCCTGACAATTGGGCTGTGACCTCTGCAGTCACACAGTCGTGGAGTCACGTCAACACTGTTGAAATTGTCCCAGATGATTAGGAGAACTTAGCTGCTTGTGGAGGTGGTCCCAGATGATTAGGAGAACTTAGCTGCTTGTGGAGGAGGTCCCAGAAAGCCGCCAGCCTGCTTCGTCGCCGCTCTGGAGGGTGCAAGACCCAACATCTTCTGGATGTTCTGGAGACAAAAATTACACCAATCAGATAATGATGCATGAAACCTCCCTACAATGTGGCCTGGTGAAAAATGCAGCCATAATTAGATTTTGCCTACCTAACCTAATCTAATCTAATCTGACGAGGTAAAAGATTTCTGAGATATGACCCATTCTTATGATGGTACTGTATGTGAAGTTGGGCAGACAGTGATGGATATCATCTTTGGACTGAAACATCATGACTTTAGTACTGGTATTGGGCAAAATCTTTTCCAAAATCCTAATCACACAGGCAATTAGTCAATATGAACACCAAAATAGTGTATATAATTTTGTGTTCTTGTAATTTGTAACAAGGCAAATATATTCAACCAAATATAATTGTATTGTTGTAATACCATATGCAAACAAGCTATTGATACAAACCCCTTGAACAAACAGACATTTATTTAAACAGAAATCTATTGTCCTTAATCTTATCTATGAACCTACAATAACCATTAATATTTTGCGAGAGCGATAAGAAACAAATGGTTCAGATATTGAGTAACCCCAATTAAATTCAATGTTGAAGCCACCATGAGCTTTGGCAGTGCGCTACTTTGAACACTTGATATGTTGCATCGTCAGATAGTGTGTGAAAGGCAGGTATACAACAGCAAAATTGTCTGTTAATTTATCCATTATTAACTCAGAGTGTACAAATACTTAAAGGACACAAATGGACCCTTAAGTCCATTTGGTTCTATTTTGTACACTCCAAAATAAATTCACACTCAGGAGGATTTTACTCTGTAGGACCTAGACACAGGATTCCTTAAGTTTTCCAGTCATTGAATTTCAAAGAATATCCATCCCGAGTTTACAGAATCCAACATATATCGATCTTTTTAAGGTTTAAAGGTCTGACAGCTGCGCTGATACCTGTCTGATGGACATGGTGCAAAGGATGTAGAGGAAGATGAAGGAGCAGTCAGTGTAATCCTCGCCCAGAAGGTTGCGATGAGACAGTCCCTGGATGTAGGACAGTGGTACAAATGGCAATTTGGCCACAACTCTCCCATCAAAACTGTACACAAAAAAGAAACAGCATGGTGGTGAGAGCTCAATTACTGAAGCATTTCATATTCTGAAATACAAAGTGAAATTGTCAACCTGTGATTTAAACTTACATGGAGTTAAACATGCCCATCAGTGCTGTGAAGCAGAAGCCTATCGCAAACATTGACTTCATGCGTACCTGATGGGGAAAAAAGACAGATTTATGAGCAATTAAGTTTGAGTACTAGTTGAGCTGTGAAGCGATAGCTGAACTATTGTGTGTTTGTCACTCTCTCCACTATGACTCAATATTCACTGTATAATCCTCAAATCACATAGGGACATGAAACTTCATATATCTATCATTTGAATAACACAATGTCATACAGTATACCTTCTAAAATATCCATTGCAGTAGGATGAGACTGACTGTATTTGAAAACTTGTCTCAAGGCATTTCACTTCAGTGCAGAACAAGTTTCCTAGATTATGTGTAGGAAAAGTATAGAATAACAATAATATAAACTGACGTAAAAGTTTGGCTTTAAATGGCTCTACTTTGCACACCCTTAGGTTGCCCTTGCTGAATAACACAATAATTCATTGTTGGGGCTCCTCACCATAGACAGGTCTCTGTTGTTGTTCTTCAGTTTCTCTTCTTGTCTCTCTGTAATACATTTCGTATATTTATTCATTTGTCAATGTGATAGTTCATTTAGAATCCTTGGGATAGAATAATTTCTTACCAATCTTTTTCTTCTGTTGACGACCTGCAGATTCTGTGATGGTTTCCTTTTTCTTCTCAACTGGTGATATCAAACATACGACAGTGAATTTTAAAGGCAAATACAACTTATACAAACTGTGGGAAAGAGAAAAAAAAAGTCACTCACGTTTTTTGCTTTGCTTTTCCACCTCAGCCTTTAGCCTCTTGTACTTTTCAGTCCGATACACTAAAACCCACGTAATACCTGAGAACACAACATGTATGAATGAAAGAAAGCAAGGCACAGGTTAATAATGGATACTAAATGATTAGTAAACTGAAACATGTATGAGGACAATTACATTATTTTTTATTTGCAAAGCATTCTGAATGAATCTACAGGCACCTAGCAGCCAAGGCAGGCCATGTTCATTGGTAGATCAATGGCTACCTTCCAAAGAGGTTGGTCATAAATATACCCAGTGGTGGAAAGTAACTAAGTACTGTACTTAATTACATTTTCAGGTATTTTTTATTGTACTACATTGTAGTATTGATACTTTTAAGAAATGCGAGTACTTTTTCCAACACTGAATATACGGTATGGTATACCTCATTCCCTACACAACAGCATAAGATAAGCATCAGCCGTGTGATTCCTTTTGTCGCTCTGATTAGCAGAGTGGCTATACAAATGGATAGTATTCTTCAGATCGTCACCATTAGGTGAATATATAGGCTAGAGCAATAGTAGCAAATAATAGCTGCTATGTTTAGGGCTGTCACGATTACATATTGTACTTCGATTAATTGTCACACAAATAATTGCGATTAGCGATTTAACTGAGCTTTTAGCATTGAACATTGGATTAGAATATGAATACAAATTACATTTCTTTTTGGCTTTTAGGCTAGGACAGATGTGACAAATAACTTAGACCATTTAATAACGTTATACTTTAAATGAATAGTGTATACAGCCGATCTGCAAGCTCAAAACTGCTATTTCCACTATTTTGGAAAATCCAACATGGAAATGATTATGACGATTATGCAAAGATAATTGCGATTATCTCAAGTAATTGCGATTAGACGATGATGTAATAATTGTGACAGGCCTAGATATGTGCTTTGTTGGTATATTCTGCACAAACAGAGCTGATCATTAAAACATATTCCACATCTTTAACGGCAGACACACACTGATCATAACGTCGCTCATGGAGGTTTCACTCACCTTCAGCTAGCAGCGCCGTGCACACGGAGATAAACACTATGAGAATAGTGTCTGGAAACATGGTGCTCATGGTGGCCGTTGGTCGAGGTTATGGTTAAACGTGTCGGGCGGTAGAAATATGATATCAATGAAAATGTATTGGAACAGAACAGACAGATCTTTGTCACGTTAGCATTAGCCTGGCGCTAACAGTACTTTAGTTTAAGCAACGCTGCAGAGAGCTGTGTTCCGTCAGCAACGATAAGGTGGCAACAATAAGACTTCCGGTGGACGATCTCTTCAGAATAAGAGTACCCTCTAGAGCAAAAAGGAGCCATTGAAAAACGGTTAATTTGCACATTAAAACTATAAATTAAGCATTTAAACGACATATTATGTTTCTATACAACACATATTATGTTTCTGTGTAACAAAAAGGGATTTAAAACATTAATAATTTATATAAATGGATAAATGCTGTTCAAAGGAATGCATAGCCTATACAAATTGGACACTGGACAGGAGACGGCTCCGCGAGGCAACACTTTGGACATACGCACGCGTTCAGGGAGACCTCCTCTACAATACCACACTCTCCGCTAAGCGGGAGAGGTGTAAAAAAAAGTGTGGCGGGCCGTCCAGTGAGGTCAGAGGTCAGAAAAGTGCCACTTTTAGACAATAGTGGGCGCTGCACAGGAGACGGCTCCGCGAGGCAACACTTTGAACATACGCACGCGTTCAGGGAGACCTCCTCTACAATACCACACTCTCCGCTAAGCGGGAGAGGTGTAAAAAAAAGTGTGGCGGGCCGTCCAGTGAGGTCAGAGGTCAGAAAAGTGCCACTTTTAGACAATAGTAGGCGCTGCACAGGAGACGGCTCCGCGAGGCAACACTTTGAACATACGCACGCGTTCAGGGAGACCTCCTCTACAATACCATACTCTCGGATAAGCGGGAGAGGTGTAAAAAAAAGTGTGGCGGGCCGTCCAGTGAGGTCAGAGGTCAGAAAAGTGGCAAAAAGTTCCGCTTTCAGACAATAGTGGGCGCTGCACAGGAGACGGCTCTGCGAGGCAACACTTTGGACATACGCACGCGTTCAGGGAGACCTCCTCTACAATACCATACTCTCCGCTAAGCGGGAGAGGTGTAAAAAAAAGTGTGGCGGGCCGTCCAGTGAGGTCAGAGGTCAGAAAAGTGCCACTTTTAGACAATAGTGGGCGCTGCACAGGAGACGGCTCTGCGAGGCAACACTTTGGACATACGCACACGTTCAGGGAGACCTCCTCTACAATACCACACTCTCCGCTAAGCGGGAGAGGTGTAAAAAAAAGTGTGGCGGGCCGTCCAGTGAGGTCAGAGGTCAGAAAAGTGCCACTTTTAGACAATAGTGGGCGCTGCACAGGAGACGGCTCCGCGAGGCAACACTTTGAACATACGCACGCGTTCAGGGAGACCTCCTCTACAATACCACACTCTCCGCTAAGCGGGAGAGGTGTAAAAAAAAGTGTGGCGGGCCGTCCAGTGAGGTCAGAGGTCAGAAAAGTGCAACTTTTAGACAATAGTAGGCGCTGCACAGGAGACGGCTCCGCGAGGCAACACTTTGAACATACGCACGCGTTCAGGGAGACCTCCTCTACAATACCATACTCTCGGATAAGCGGGAGAGGTGTAAAAAAAAGTGTGGCGGGCCGTCCAGTGAGGTCAGAGGTCAGAAAAGTGGCAAAAAGTTCCGCTTTCAGACAATAGTGGGCGCTGCACAGGAGACGGCTCTGCGAGGCAACACTTTGGACATACGCACGCGTTCAGGGAGACCTCCTCTACAATACCACACTCTCCGCTAAGCGGGAGAGGTGTAAAAAAAAGTGTGGCGGGCCGTCCAGTGAGGTCAGAGGTCAGAAAAGTGCCACTTTTAGACAATAGTGGGCGCTGCACAGGAGACGGCTCTGCGAGGCAACACTTTGGACATACGCACACGTTCAGGGAGACCTCCTCTACAATACCACACTCTCCGCTAAGCGGGAGAGGTGTAAAAAAAAGTGTGGCGGGCCATCCAGTGAGGTCAGAGGTCAGAAAAGTGCCACTTTTAGACAATAGTGGGCGCTGCACAGGAGACGGCTCCGCGAGGCAACACTTTGAACATACGCACGCGTTCAGGGAGACCTCCTCTACAATACCACACTCTCCGCTAAGCGGGAGAGGTGTAAAAAAAAGTGTGGCGGGCCGTCCAGTGAGGTCAGAGGTCAGAAAAGTGCCACTTTTAGACAATAGTGGGCGCTGCACAGGAGACGGCTCCGCGAGGCAACACTTTGAACATACGCACGCGTTCAGGGAGACCTCCTCTACAATACCACACTCTCCGCTAAGCGGGAGAGGTGTAAAAAAAAGTGTGGCGGGCCGTCCAGTGAGGTCAGAGGTCAGAAAAGTGCCACTTTTAGACAATAGTGGGCGCTGCACAGGAGACGGCTCCGCGAGGCAACACTTTGAACATACGCACGCGTTCAGGGAGACCTCCTCTACAATACCATACTCTCGGATAAGCGGGAGAGGTGTAAAAAAAAGTGTGGCGGGCCGTCCAGTGAGGTCAGAGGTCAGAAAAGTGGCAAAAAGTACAGCTTGTGCCTGTGCACTGTTGACCGCTGTTCTTTTAACCTTTTTGTTTTTATGTTTTATGTTGCTACCTTTTTATTAGTTGAGCACTGTTTGGTCAGATGTTTAATTCGGCTACGGCCTGAGACAGATAAGATACTTGGCTAATAGTTATACTGCAGATTGGCACTTAATTGATTGCTGTCTTTGATGGCTTTTGGCCTTTTTGAGGTGTTCATGGCTTTTGGCCTTTTTGAGTGTACATGTGCAGTGATCTTTAATGCCAAATTACACATGGCTCTGAGTGTTTATATCTTGCTGATTTGCAGTGTTTAACTAGTGTGTACAGACTTCAATGAGTAGGCCTACATTTCAGTACAGCTATTTGGCCAAGCTTTTTGTCTCTTTAGTAGCCCTATGCACTTTAGTACTGGTTGACATGTGGACAGAGTTTTTAATCATTAAAGCTACCAATACATTGTACTTTATCGATTGTGAATAAATATATATTTTGCATTCCAAACCGACCATTATTTGTTCACTCAAACTGAACGCTTACCTTTGGGGAAGTTAACTGGATATAATAACATGTACCTCGGGTCTCCCACCCTGTAATTGGGAGTGGCGTAGTCACACTGTGTATAAAGGAGTACTTGGGGACTCCATTTGGTTACAATTGGCCGGAGTTAATGCCCACTCCACTTCGATTACCAGCTATTAAAGACCTAGGATCTGCATTTACTACTGCATCGACGTAAGCACAAAATGGCCGTTTGTCCATCATTGATATCCCTAACTCCTTACGTTCTTGGCCCCTAATATATCTACTTCTCAATCTGTCCTTTGTGTGATATAGGTTGCCAGTGTAAACTATATGAAATATGCCCTCTTTGAATGAATGGAGAAGTATTTGGAAAGTCATCTCACATGAAGTGTGCAGGCAGCTGCCATTGACCGTGAGACATGGCTTGTTTGTCTAACAACAGCAGTAGAAAAGAAGTGATTAACAAAACGTAGTACACAGTACGGATTAGATTCCTTGACTTTTCTGGCAAATAGCCCTTGCCATTCAAACCTCTTAAAATGTCTACTTCCTTTTGGTCTGTAGGAGTGAAACATTTTCCAATCAGAAGCCTGCAAAGTAAAGCTAGCAGGTTCAAGGGCATCGTGTTTGAAGGGTCCTAATGTTGCACCAGGTCCCATGACACTCTGAACAGTACTAATATCTAGAGTCTGCATGTCATCCTGTTCATCTACAGGGCTCTCATGAAGTGCATGAGAGTTATTTATTTCCACAAAAGGCTCTTCGTCTTCGTCATGAAGTGCAGGGGAATGGTGATCTATTTCTACGTGAATTTCACGTTCCACAAAAGGCTGTTCATCTACAGGGCTCTCATGAAGTGCATGAGAGTTATTTATTTCCACAAAAGGCTCTTCATCTTCGTCATGAAGTGCAGGGGAATGGTGATCTATTTCTATGTGAATTTCACGTTCCACAAAAGGCTGTTCATCTACAGGGCTCTCATGAAGTGCATGAGAGTTATTTATTTCCACAAAAGGCTCTTCATCTTCGTCATGAAGTGCAGGGGAATGGTGATCTATTTCTATGTGAATTTCACGTTCCACAAAAGGCTGTTCAACTACAGGGCTGTCTTGCACAACCAACTTTTCCTCCTGGTGCACAACAACTGGCTTAGGCTGTGCCTGAACACAACTATTTTTTTCTGTATATAAAATCCCCTGTATCAATGCCTCATGATTGCAAGTGGTGGATAAACACGCATAAGTAAGGGTCTTAATGTCTCGACTCTGTGAAACTCCCACACAGTCCATATGATACCAGCATCCACAGAGATTACATTCAAGCATAGCTTTTGCTGGGTCATTTGTTTTTTCACAAATGCAATAGACAGTTTTTTTAATTCTTTTTTTTGGCCTCACCCACTCATCACCTAGTGTACGTTTGGCATTTCTGTACATAATTTCAACTTGTTAGTATCTGTACGATTTGTGACTTTGTCGTTCTTATCACTGGCAATATCACTAATATCACTAACCCCAGCTCCAAAAGCTTTGCCTCTCTTCCCCTGCCTCTCTCTGCCTCTCTCTGCCTCTCTCCCCCTACTCCCCGGACGACCCGCCACTTTTTGTTTGAGCCCCGTCCGGCTTAGCGGAGAGTGTGGTGTCGTAGAGGTCTCCCTGAACGCGTGCGTATGTTCAAAGTGTTGCCTCGCGGAGACATCTCCTGTGCGGCGCCCACTATTGTCTGAAAGCGGCACTTTTTGGCACTTTTCTGACCTCTGACCTCACTGGACGGGCCGCCACTTTTTGTTTCACACCCGTCCGGCTTAGCGGAGAGTGTGGTGTTGTAGAGGAGGTCTCCCTGAACGCGTGCGTATGTCCAAAGTGTTGCCTCGCGGAGCCGTCTCCTGTGCAGCGCCCACTATTGTCTGAAAGCGGCACTTTTTGCCACTTTTCTGACCTCTGACCTCACTGGACGGTCCGCCACACTTTTTTTTACACCTCTCGGGCTTAGCGGAGAGTGTGGTATTGTGGAGGAGGTCTCCCTGAACGCGTGCGTATGTCCAATGTGCTGCCTCGCTGAGCGGTCTCCTGTCCAGTGTCCACTATTGTCTGAAAGTGGCACTTTTCTGACCTCTGGCCGCACTGGGCGGCCCACCATTTTTTTTCCTATCAAGTGCAGGGGCGCTCAGTTATGGAACAGCACATATACTACAAATCTACCAATATGCCTTTAATCTTTTCTTTTGATACTGTGTCCATGTTGTATGTATGTCGTTAAATAATATACGTTTTAAATGTATTTTTCTGATTGCAAATACATATATCTAACACACACAAATGAACACAATATCCAAGTGCAAAACAGGATCAGAAACTGTGCACATTTAATGGGGATCAATAGCCAACTTAAATCTGGAACAACCTCACTTAGAAGTGCTATAGTAGGCCTACATTGGTTCTCAAAGTGGGGTCCGGGGACCGCCAGGGGTCTTTGGGATGGTTCCAGGGGGTCCCCAGCAAAAGTAGTTAACCACTTTATCCATTTATAAGTTCGCTATTTTAAATATAGCAGATCTACAAGCTCGCAGCACGTCACTTCGTGCCGTGCTGCGAGCTTGTAGATCTGCTATTTTTTTTACATTTTTGAAAAATCTTGAAATTCTTTTGAACTTTTTCATTTGCAACACAAATCTTCTCTTCTGGGGGTCCCTGCACAATATATTTTCAAATATAATACAAATAATAATACGATACAATAATATAATACAAATATATATCAATTTGGGGGTCCTTGACATGAAAAAGTTTGAGAACCACTGCTCTAGTGTAAGCCATTTAAAAGACATACATCATAAATATATTTTTTCAATAAATGTGTGTCTTTAAAAAAAAAAGGCAATTAGAAGTGTTCTAGTATGCGCCATTTAAAAGTCATACATCATAAATGTATTTTTAAAATAGATTTGTGTCTTTTAAAAAACATTACAAATTCGCGATCTTATTTTGAAGGCAACCGGAAACCTTATTGTTGCTAGCTCAAAAACCGGATGTCCTATCGTTGCTGACGGAACGGAGCTTCAGCAGAGAGAGCACTAGGAAATGAAATTATGAGATCACTTCCGGGTCAACCCCTCAGTTGATGTGAAAATGTTCAAGAAGCTCTAGGTCTAATTAAATAGTTCTTGGCAGTAAAACGCCGTTTTCACAGTTGTGAGTCTGTCTAAAAAACGAATGGATTTGATATATACTACATATATGTAGGCTGTACACATATATGTGTATAATGTGGTCAAGTGTATCCAAAACTCCAAAAGTTAAATCAATTGAAAATGAATACAAATTAACCTGGGATTTTCTTCGCCATGAACGTTTATCTACATAAACGTTCAGATTTTAAATATAAAGTACTTATTCCATGGCCACGGATGTTACAATTCTGTACGGGCTCTCAGAAGTACCCGTATTTTCCGTATTGTTCAATACAAATCCTTTGAATCCAATCGGTGGCCATTTTCTCCGTATTTCGCCATATGCTTACAACTACGCGACCCCATCGCTTAGGAGGTGTATTGCACTCTGATACATTATAACTCTTTGAGAAAATGGCCACCGATCGGATTACAAGGCTTTTTTATTGAACAATACGGAAGACACGGGTACTTATACTCACCCGAAGTGAATTGTAACATCCACGTTGCCATGGGGACAGCACTTTATATTTGAAATTTGAACGTTTATGTAGATGTACGGGTAACGGGCCTGTATATGGAGAAAGTGCAAACACCAGGTTGAAGTTCATCCATGACTGTCATGATATGACAGTCATGTTTCAGGGCTCGGATTTTCTGTTTTTGAAGCAATCGTCGTTATTAGCCATAGTATTATTATCAAGCATAATCGTCATCATCATCATCATCAGATGGGATGGGAGGAGCGCGTGTCGGAACACACGCGCCCCCGTGCGCCCTTTAGAGCGCATAGCGTCGCAGCAGAGCGGCTGCATCCATCCAGAGTCCAGACAGATGAAGCATGGCAGGAGACAGCGACACAAAGCCAGATGACCAAGCCGAAAATCAGCAGCATGACAACCGGCAGCCGTTTCTCATCGGCGTTGCGGGAGGATCTGCCAGTGGCAAGGTTGCATTTTATATTATTTATTTTTTATCCTTTTAGTGATTATTTATTTATTATTTATTCGTGTGTAAACTGTCTCCAAACGGCTGTAGCCTATATTCAGATTAGTTTATATGGTGGATTTTGAAGGAATATATTTTGCTATTTCAATGTGACACATTTTGCCTTCACACGCCCTCTGGCAAATATCAACTCCATTGTGTTCTTAATTATATTATCAGTTTGACTACAAAAGACCAGATCATTTGGATGAGGTGTAGCAGTAGTAGGAGGAGGCCTAGCCTGCCAATAATAGTTTATTTTTTAAGATATATATTTTAGAGGATCAGTGGTGTTGGCGTGTATTATTTTTTTAAGCCCACTCACAGACTCGAGACTCCGTCAATAAGAATTTCTACAACTGTGAAGTTCAGGAGTTCACAAGAGGTGGTAATAATGATCATCTGAGTCAAAGATGTGTCATTAACCACTAACCACTTCAATCAATACTGAATAAACCTCAGCTGTGCAGCGCTGGCAACTGACGAACTGGGAGTTCGTGACCCCCCCCCCCCCCTGAAAATAAATAAATATTAGCATACGCATAACCAGGCAAAATAACATACGGTACATGAATATTGGCTCAAAATGGTACTCCATTGTTGACCAATAGCCTACTAGTTTATCTAATGCGTAGTCTGGAATGGATCGAATTAGGCTATAGACAACATAACAGACCTATAAAGATATTTATACCTGTCCAATTCAGTTGCCCCCCACTGGCCACTGGTCAATTGAAAAGACAATGACCAGACTATACAAGTACGCATTTTGTAAAAGTCCTCGCATTGGCCTACTAGTAGTGTACCATAATGATTTTCTGATTTCACTATGCGACATCCTTTTCATCCTAGTCTTCATCATGAACTCATGTAGATGACACCAATGCAGCTATATTATACTATGCATAATCATCAATACTGTACCATCATCATTTCTACAGCTGTGTGTGTGCACACACACTTTGTTTATTGTGTAACATAGGATAGTTAAGTGAGTCACATATTTTTGTAACGGCATAATCAGCATATACAGTCTCTTTCACTCCATAACTCAATTTTTTAGTAAATATTGACGCCACCATTTATGAGCCTACAGACAGTATGAGACTATGGGCTGGTTTTGTTTGGGTAACTTTTACCATGACATGATGTGACAGTATAATGGTAGTTTGCCTCTCCATTAAAGGAAACATGAGTTTTGTTCCACCAGCTGTGTGTAGGTTAGACTTCCTGTTTATGTCCCCCTCCCCCCCCCCCCCCCTCACCACCACCACACAACACACAACACCTGCCTGTGTAACTGTTAATAGAGCCACCTGTTAATTGTACAGCTTAACTTTTGTCTTTGTGCTGGCTGTCTGTCTGTCTGTCTGTCTGTCTGTCTGTTTAACAGATACACAGTGACTTTTTGCATGTCTTGCGCTTGGATGAAAATGCAAAGTCACGACTAAAAATGCAGTTATTGGAAGGTCAGAGTGCTGAATCAGCCATTACACAGAAGTTGGTTGGATCCTCAAAGAGCTATTTTGTTGGCAAAGGACCAGTTATTAGACTACAGTAGAATAGGAGTACACCAGTCAGCAGGGTCCAAACCAATGGTTTTCTAGGTTTTTGTACAGCTTCTCTATCAACGTAACCTGTTTTTTAACCGAATATTGCCGGCATTGATGTTAATTGATTCTGATCAAATCAAATTGACCGTGTTCATTTCAACTTAGAAAACAGCTGTGGCCACTAGCTCCATTTGCAGACACGTAGCTTACTCCGTCATGGGCCTCAAGGTCACGGCTTAAGTACAGCCATGGTGATGACACTAAGGCGAGGTTAAATCATCCTGTGAGCTCATGAGTCCTGCCACTGTTGCCACTGTTGCCATACTATGACACGTGTTATTGTATGCCAAGGCTGACACATCCATGTAGGCCTACTTTTAGGGTAGCAACTATCGATTATTTTCTTAGCGATTATTCTATCGATTACCCTTTTCCATTAATTGAATAATCTAGAAGTGGGTTTTCTGTGATCATTTGTATTTTTTTATATATCAACGAATCAACAAAAATATTTTTGTTTTCATAATCAACTACATTGATAAGTCTGATTAACTTGAGCCCTATTTTATACTTGTGAAAATAGCCGTTCTACGAGCTCACATCAGCTTTTTGCTATTTAAAAAAAAACATTTGAAAGAAAGAAAAGCTCAATTAAAAAAATGTACCCCAAAAAAATCGATTGTCTTTATTAAAATCGACTACATCAATTAGTTTGATGCACCCCTACGTACTCTACACCTGATGTGGATGGTAAAATAATGGACAAGCACATCACTGTGTCCTGAGAAGAAGTGGCTCAAAAATATGTCATATTGGTGTGGATGGGTTGTGCTTTGGTCAAATAAAACGATATGCGTGACTGGCTGTGTGTGTAACTACCCCAAAGGGCTACAGGGAACAGTTAATTTATCAGAATCAGTATTATCCTGACCTACATGATGAGTCACCATAGCGTTTATTACCATTGTTTCCAACCTGAGAGTGATCAGGAGGAAATGGAGAAAGCAATAGAGCAATGTAAGCTAGATTCTGATCAGGCATCGTCAGGCAAGGCCCTTCTCACTGTCCTACAGTGATGTAGGACAGTGAGAAGGGCTTACTAGGGCTGCAACCATCGATTATTTTCGTATCGATTATTTTATCAGTTACTTTTTTGATTAATCAAAAAAGTAACTGATAAAATAATCGATACGAAAATCAATCTCTACAAGGCATCATTCTATAAGCCATATCTCGAAAACTGGTGGGTTAAACTGCACAAGCAATATTTTGCAAATATTACAATTTGTAGCTATGACTCCCTGCTTTCATATGACATGAAAAAACGAAAAATGCCTAGAAGACTTGTTTATCATGGGGGGTCACAAATAATTAAGAAGCATTTTCCTAAGTCTTTTTTTTTTATCAACGAATCGATTAATCACTCAATCATTATTTTATACTTAAGCTCACAAAAGATTATACCCGCACACTGCCACTTGCAAGTTCAAGAGAAGTTTATTACAGAAACAACGTTTTGGTTGTGTTGAGTGTAGACGACCGAAACGTTTCTGTAATAAAGTTCTCTTGAACTTGCAAGTGGTAGTGTGCGGGTATAATCTTTCCAGATTCACCTTACCTACTGTTTTTGACGCCTACGCACCTGCTTGTAAAGGAACAAGTATTTTTTCACTAATACTTCAGCTCACAACATGTCACATCGCGACTTGTGAGCTTGTAGATCGGCTATTTAAATGATTTTTTAAACTTTAAAAAAACACATTTGTAAGTTTTAGCCTATAATGACATAAAATAGGGATCTGTTATTAACAGATTATTTTGTTAAATTATTGATTATAAATTATTCTTTAATCAATTAAATCGATTAGTCTGATCTGTTGCAACCCTAGAACCTCTGACATCAAATTCAGCGTGGCCTTGCTTTTGTTATGTTTCTCATTTGCAACTACAGTACTTGAAGTCTTGATGTTTTAATGTTTTTATTTAAGCACTTTATTTTGAACGCACCTCCCAAAATCTGTGTGTGACACACACACACACACACACACACACACACACACACACACACACACACACACACACACGTATATTTATTTAAAAGCACTTTTTGTTAAACTCCTGTATAATCTTGTTACTTATCTGTTGCTAGTCATCAGTGTGCAGTAAGATCATGGAACTGCTGGGACAGAACAAGATCGACCACCACCAGCGCCAGGTGGCCATCTTGAGCCTGGACAGCTTCTATAGGGTCCTCTCCCCTGAACAGAAAGCCAAAGCAATCAAGGGGCAGTTCAACTTTGATCATCCAGGTACGTATGTAATTAATCAGCTTGTTTGTCAAACTCCTTTTCATTTAGGCCTCTTTATTTTCTAGTGACATAGACAGTAGTCAAGGACAGAACACGATTCTTCTTCTTTCATAGACTTAAGTGTAGCCTGCTGGAGGTTGTGACTAGTGAGTCTGCATCCCCACTGCCTGGTGCAGTCAACATCCTGTGCACAGGAGTTTCCCTATGCCAGTGATTTTCAACCCTTTTAATTTCAAGGACCCCCAGTTAGGTTACAGGCCCCAATTTGAAAGGTATTTTAATCTACGGGACCCCAATCTACACGGTAAAATCGTAACAATTTAAGACAAATGGACCTGTGAGTCCACGACTATCAATCGTTTAGCTGGGGACCCTTGGGACCCCTGGGGGTCTACCGTCCCCATGTTGAGAACCAGTGCCCTAAACTCTGATACTAACAGCCTCCAGTAAAGAGTCATGCAGTACCTTTGACTGATTTGAGCTCTTTGTCCCCCTCTAGATGCTTTTGATGATGATCTCATTGTTACAACTATGTGGAACATCATGGAGGGCAAAACAGTACAGATCCCTGTCTATGACTTTGTTACCCATTCCAGGTGAGTCACTCTCTGATCCGTTTGCAGACAGTGTCACTATTATTTCACTGTTGACATATTTCATTGTATTTATTTTTATGCAAGTCCTTTTACATACATTGTCTTCCATGTGGTAGGAAAAAGGAGTCCGTCACTGTGTACCCTGCAGATGTGGTTCTGTTCGAGGGGATCCTGATGTTCTATTGCCAGAAGGTCCGCGACTTCTTTCAGATGAAGTTGTTTGTGGACACAGATGCGGACACGCGGCTCTCACGCAGAGGTGAGTAATGTGTCATGATTTTGTGGCAAGTGTAACACATCCTTAAGAGATACTGAATTAACATTGATCCACTGAGATAATAACACCTGGCCTATATATCCTATATTTTGCAGTGCTTCGGGACATAAGCGAACGAGGACGGGACTTGGAAAGTGTTCTTGCACAGTACATAACTTTTGTCAAGCCTGCCTTTGAGGAGTTCTGTCTGCCAGTGAGTACCTCTTCAGTTACCACAGATCCATTCTGTCTGCATGCTAATCCATGGTCAACAGAAAAAAAAAATTATGTTCACTCTGTCTAGACAAAGAAATATGCTGATGTGATCATACCCAGAGGAGCTGATAACCTTGGTGAGTGTTTTATCAATTTGCTGGTGAGCCTTTCCCAGATCAACCATGTTGTTCCTAGAACAAAATGGCTGCAAAGTATTAAAGCAAATCAACACTGTCTTATGTGTTTACTGCTATTCTGTGACTGTGCTATCAAGGCTAAGGAAGTAATTCAGTAAACCTAAATTATGGTCACAGCAAAATATCCGTTTTGGGATTTAATTTCTCAACCAACAAAAAACGTTATCTTAATTTAACTAAATACATTGTCTAATATTTACATTTATTTGTTCATTCTGATGACTGAATGTATGCTCACATCTCTTTCAATACAGTTGCCATAAACCTTATAGTTCAGCACATCCAGGACATTCTTAATGGTGGTTTGACCAAACGGCTAAATGGTTGCCTTAATGGTTATGGACCCGCCCAGAAGCCGCAAACTACAGACTCCAGCAATCGACCTCATTAATGCTTAATTTATACTCCATCATTCAACTGTGCTACGCACTGAAAATAGCTGTTCTACATGCTCACTGTGTATTGCACCGCGATGCATTGTGAGTGAGCTTGTAGATCTGCTATTTTTGGTGCGCAACACCATGGTATGACAAAGTATATATCTGAATGAACTACACCGGCTCTCTTCAATGGAGAAAGGGACAGCTCATTGCCTACTGCATGTCTGCCAAATTATGGGTAACGAATATCAAGTTGGAAGACATTAACTTGCAAAAAAGAAGAAAGGAAATGGTTCACTTTTATTTTTATTTTTTGGAGCTTGTTTGAAGCGGTTGTATGCAATTTTATTTTTTTACTTTTAGTTCATACACTGTGATTGAAAAGTGTGAAACTGTTTCACTTGAAGCAAAATCACACATTGGTAGAGGTTTGGGTTGTGTACTTACCTTGCTATGATGCAACTCCAAATATTGGTCCGATATCTTCAGTGATTCCTCTGTTGATTAGAAATTGATATTCCAAAATACTCCTTACATTGCACAGTCAAACAGGTTTCAAAGTTATTCTTTTAACACACTAAGGAAAACAAACAAAGCGTATTCCTGCAGAAAACCGACAGCTTAAAAAACAGAAAACGAAAGAAAGAAATTGAATAATAAAAATGTCAACTTCATGTTGATTTATACAATTTGAAATGGGAAGATCTGGACATGATTCGTGGATCTAAATCCTCAAATGGTCAAATCAACATTTACTTAAAAAAAAATAAAAAAATACATTGACTGAAAATGCTTTGTTTGTGCTAGCTGCGCAATGTAAGACTATTCATTTTGGAATTTCTAATCAACAAAGCATCTATTGAAGATGGCTCATCAATATTTGTAGTCACATAGTGGCAAGGTAACTACACAACCCCAAACCTCTACCAAAGTGTAATTTTGCTTTAAGTCCTTTTTTTTGGTCTGTGATGAAACCGTGCTACTGAAATGGAAGGATGAATTGAGGCATTGAGCAAGATTTCACATCATTGGATATTATCCTTTACTTTAAATATTGCAACTGATTCACTGATAATGCAAGTGCTGTCTACTGTAAATGCAGGTCCTTACTTTATTTACATTAAGACTCCATTCAGATTCACTTGCCTTCCCTGATGAGTACACTTGATCAACAGAACCTTGAGTTTTCATATTATAAAAATCATTACATATGTAATCAAGTCTACATCTTTAAAATGATGTATTTGTTTTGGTGGTGTCTTGTACAGTATTATTGCGGACAGTATTGGTGTGTAAATCCCTGACAATTTGAATTTGCAGAGAACAAATCAAACAACCGTTGTTCACCTCAAGTCATTTGCTGTATGACACCACCAAAGACAGAAATTAAACTGTTACCTGCATTTGAGGCCATTCCGTGTAGCATCTGATTGTTTTGCATTTAACTATGACATACTGTATATTCCTGTGCTATTCCAAGTAAAACCACCATCCTCAAGACATAAAATGTTATTGGTATTTTGAAAATACTATCTGGTGTTGATATTCTGCCACCAGTTTGCAACAATTAGATGCAATGTATTAAGGTTCTACTTAAAGTATGCATTGAATGTCATAGCCATGCCATATTACAGAATGCATCCCACTGTAAAGTGTTTGTTTTACAGTATAATCAATGTGAACATGTTCCATGTATGGTGTTTGCTTTCAGCCTACATGCTCTTGTGACAAAGTTCTCAGGTAATAAATACATTTGTTTCATTGAATTGATATTTCTGTCACTTGTAAATGGTACTTTTGTATTTTATTAGATCTTTTACTGCCAGTAGCCCAATTTATTACAAGATAATGTATAACCTGGGAAACTTCTTGGGCAAGTCCTGTTACACATGATCCCTTGAAAAAAAAAAGAGCGAGAGAAGTGGTACTGTATACAGGAGAAATGGGCATACCGGAGAAAATATATATTTCAAATTCAGTTCATACGGTGTTTAAACCGTTAAATGGCTCAAAAAGATCTACAATTCACAACGTATTGCGTTGTGAGCTTGTCTATCGGCTATTTATTTTTAAAGCCATTTCACAGTAGGGGGGCTGCAGTCAGAGGCAATTGCTATTTGTGGGTTCTTGCCATGGAAAGGGTTGGGAACCCCTGCCTTAGGATAGTTCTCTGGATTTGTTTGTTACTGAAAGATTGTTTTAAGGATTTGCAAGGGAGTCAGTTCCAGTTATAACATTAAACCCATGAGCCAAGTGTGTGTATGGGGCAACACATTTGTCAATTATTCATATAGAATAATTTATGCAAAGCATTTTCACATGTTGAGATACTTGTCTTGCATGACCACTTGAGAGACTTAAGAGAAGAAAAATAAGGACACTGGTTAAATGTACAGTACTTTTATAGAAGTTTTCTTTTTAACGACATGGCTTTTTACTAAACAAATATTTACCCACGGTACTTGAAACATAATTGATCACAAATGTTTAGTGTGTTTATTATTAATAAGCAACATGTGTCGGTCCACATCGGTCTCCTGAATTCAGAGCACCAAAAATATGGACCACAGCAACACCGCCTGGTGTGAGGATAATTAGCAAGCGATCTATATGCTGTTTTCACTCCTACAGCAGCCTGCTATGTGGCTCCTTACTTCAGCCGTTTCTAGATGTGGCAAACGCACTGTCCTGCAGCATCCCCAGAAATGTTGAAGTTGTTAGTTATTTTTGTGAGTGACACCGTCGTGCGACAGAGTAGAAATGAGGCTTCAGCTGCCCTATCCTCTCATACATCAGGTTTCTCCTCCTGTACCTGTGCTGAGGCATTGCCACCAAAAAGGCATCGATACAACTCAGTTCTTGCATCATCGTTCATTGAACTGTGGTCAATGGGGGCCATGAAATTCACCAGTTTACTGTGGATGTGGAACCTGACTTTGCGACCCTTGCTAGCCTTAGTGTCCACCTTCTTCTTGATCTTACTGCGCAGTTTCTGGATGGCTAACCACTGCCTGCCCATAGCCACCTGGTCGTTGGGGTCCGCCGCGCTCGTCTTGCGTTCGATGAGCTCTCTGAGCAGCTGGTGGTAAAAATCGTCATCGTCAAAGATGTCCTCGTCAAGGTCTTTGAGGTGTGAGTTGGCCTTCATCAGTTGCTGTGCCTCCTCGCCCTCTGTGAAGGCCTCAACGGCTGGGGCAGTGGTCTCCGGTTTCCCCAGAACTCTGAACTCTGTTCGCCTTGTCTGGGTGCGTCGCAACAGTCTTTCTTTGTCCATGAGCACCTGCTCGACCTGGGTCAAAATATTCCTCTCAAACGCCCCAAAACCTTTACTGCTCTTGCCCATGGTCAGTCTGGTTTTATCATGCCACTTCTGCAGTGTGGCGTTGCGGTAGGGCTGGAATGAGGCAAAGCGCTTGGCCATGAAGTCTGGGTACTCTGCCATCTCCAGTTTACGCTTGGGAGGCCCAGCCTCTTCTACGGTCTCCATCTCATCTTCACTCAACACCTCATCTTCATGTTGGGATTTTGATCTCCAGGTCTGTCCCAGGGAAATAGATCTTGTGTCTGGGTTTTGGTATAGCAGCTGATCCTGAAGCTCCAATAAGGACCTTTGGAGGCCCTTCAAGGCTTTGTGACTGTTCTTTAATGCACCCGCATACTCAGCACCACCCCTGCTCTTGAACTCAGGGAGAGTCTGAGGCTGGGGTAGCTGATTGGCCGTCAGAAGAGCTTTCTGAATCTTGATTCGCCCCTCAAGGAGATGGTCATACAGAGCGAGTTGGTCCTTCACAGCCTTCCCTTTCTCCACCTCCACGTCCACTTTCTCTTTTGAGAATGTCCTCACCGCTACCTCGTCCTCACCACTATCGTCCTCCCCATCCTCCTCTGATCCGTCGTTACCTTCACTCTCCTCACCACTCTCACTTTCTTCACCACTTTCACTCTCACCCAGATCATCCATTCCCTCTGTCAACTTGTGGAGATCCGCCCCTTGGGGAAAGGTGATGTCAGTGCTCCTCATCTTGGATACCAAGGTCTTCATCTCAGCTCCGCCATTGCATCTTACAGCCTGTGCTTCCTTAGATTCTCCGCCTTCCTCATCGTTTTCATCATCAGGATCATCTTCCTCATCACCACCACCACTGCCATCCTCCTCATCCCCTGCAGCACTGCCATCATCTTCTATTTCATCCTCCTCATCTTCATCCTCATCATCCTCCTCCTCTCCAGACCCCCCAGCATCCATCAGTAGTTGTTTACGGGAGACGGCCTTCCCTCGGTAGCGGGTGTCTGTGTCGGGGAGCATGCTCTGCTTCCGCAGAGCGCCGAAGCCCACCTGATTGATTGAATACTTAATTAACAGTTTGCAAAAAAAACACAGAAAGTACAGTACTATACAAAGGGATGCTAAAAGGATTTTACCCAAGTAAGCACTACGGCTCGTTTCCATTGGGGTTCATGTCACGTGTATTCAATTCATCGAAACGTTTAATGACAAACAATAATATACAATACTATGCAAAAACATCATATAAACGAGTTCAACGAGAACAAGAACTAGAACCAGGAGACCTGGTACTGCCAGACCCCTAGTGGTTGAAATCTGAATGGCCGGGCTTCGCATGACGTGTGTCCCTTCTATGTCCCTTCTATGACGAAAGGGGGACAGACTTTTTGGGCTGGGGCCGGGGGACAAAGTGACATACCATTTATGGAGAAAACAGATACAAAGCCTCATGTAAGTCCGACCCCTTGGATCTGGCAAAAATATGTAATGTAAACAGTTCGGGAGGGGGGGGTCACCTTTCTGGTGATAGGCTTAGACTATTTACAGGGGCCAGTTCCCAATTGCAGCCACCTGTAAGTGCACTTTTAGAGCGGTTTTGAAGGAGAGTAACCCTGCGTTTTAACAGCGGGCAATACTGGGCGATTCTCGGGCGATATTGCCCAAAATATAAAGAAAGTCTATGAGAGCCGGCGATCGGGCGAAGCCGGGCGATATCGTCCAAAAGATGGATTTTCTTTATCTTTTTGGGCGATATCGCCCGGCATCGCCCAGAGTTGCCCGCTGTTAAAACGCACCGTTAGGATTCACACTTTTTGGTAGGGCATTCCAACTTGAACTTTGTAGTGGCATAGCAGTAGAATGAATTTAACCCATTGTTTGAGCCATATCTAGGTGAACGTGATTTGTGGCGCTCCCTCTGGTGTTGTGAATCTCACCTCATCTTCCTCATGATCGTCATCAAACTTGTCGACGAGTTTGGCGTTCGTCTCTTCATCCTGGTCGTCCTCTGGGTCCGTGAACTTGGGCAACGGATTCAATAGATCCTCGAGCTGTTGTGAAACGGAACCACCAGCCATGTTTCTTCTTTACTTCTTCTGTGTGACGACAACACGTGTGGCCACAACAGCAGTACCAGTGCGACGGAAAATGACATCATCACCGTGCGACGGTGTCCCGGAAATAGCAGATCTACAAGCTCATAACCAGTGTTGCCAGGTTTTGTTTGTGTGGTCGTTTTTTCAGCGGGGGGCCGCTGCTTCTAAATGTCATCTTTTTTGGGGGTTTTTCCCACCCCGTTTGGTTCCCCCCTATTGGCCCCAAGGTTGGTGCCCTGTGCTTCAGCACCTCAAGCCCGTTGGATAAGCCACCACTGTTTAGAACCACTGGTTTAAACAAAAAAAAACAATTGGAAGCAAGCCTAAATAAGGAAGTAGGCCTACACTTTAGAAACAAGTCCAGAAAACCGCAACCTGCGACTACCATTTTTTACAAGCAACTAAACTTCACAGAAAAAGAAGCCCCTTATAGTCGCTTATAATAAGCCAACATGGCAACGCTGGTAGCGGCGCGACAGAAAATGGCATCATCACTGTGCGACGATTTCCCGGAAATAGCAGATCTACAAGCTCACAACGAGTTGTGGATGTTGTGGACGTGACGCGGCGTGAGCTTGCAGATCTGCTATTGTTGGCGCGCGGTGCCGTCTCAAGGCGAAGTATAAAGGTGCAGACGGTGATGCGCATGCGCAGTTTGCGCACGGGTGCAACGAGCAAGTCGACCAGGAGAGAACATTACTTTTTGTTTGCTAAACGTTTCTCCACCTTCTGAACACTTTATTCTGCTTAAACATGTCGACCAGTGACTTCTACCTGAGGTATTATGTTGGGCACAAAGGGAAGTTCGGACACGAGTTCTTGGAGTTTGAGTTCAGACCCGACGGTGAGTTATATTATACGCGGTAATTCCACTGTTTTAGCCTCCATGCTAACGCATTAGCACCTATGGTTAGCATGGTGGCCTATGGTGGCTCTCACAGAGGCCACAATGAAACAGACCTACTGTTTTGTTTTGTTGTGTTATTGTATAGACTTGGTGGGGTGATCTGTCTGATTATAATTATGTCAAATAGAAAAGACAACATGTTAGTCGTTCATATGGGAGTAAAGTAATAATCCATCACGTTATGTGAACATGCCATGTGGATTGTAGAGTGTAAACAGTTGGTAGCTACACATTAACGTTCTGTTCATTTAAATCTGAGTGTGTTCACTTTGATCCTAATGCATCCTTGCGGGTCCACTTGGGTCCATTTGTTGGTGGTGGAAAGTAACTTAAGTACATTTACGCAAATACTGTACTGGAGTATTTCCAATTTTCAATACTTTATACATCTACTCCACTACATCTCAGAGGCAAATTTTGTACTCATTACTCCACTACAATGTATTTGAAAACTAGTTACTTTGCAGATATTGAGTTTTATTTTGTAAAACAAATATTAGT
The DNA here is from genome assembly GCF_963454915.1 of Gymnoscopelus microlampas. NCBI lineage: Eukaryota > Metazoa > Chordata > Actinopteri > Myctophiformes > Myctophidae > Gymnoscopelus > Gymnoscopelus microlampas. Next base: position 29,891,702 of record NC_139946.1, read on the forward strand.
CACTTTAAGCCCTATTTTATACCTAGGCTATTTGAAAATAGCCAATCTACAAGCTCTCAACGTTGTGGGCTTGTGCATCTGCTATTTTCAAATATTTTAGTACTTATACTTATGATGCTTTAAGTATATTTTGATGCCAATACTTTAACACAGGCATTTTACTTATTATGGTATTGCTACTTTTACTTAAGTAAAATATCTAAGTAGGCCTACTTCTTCCACCACTGCCATTTGAGCAACATATGCATAGTGAATACCAGTTGCTTATGAAAGGGTCTTTAGTTTACAGTACACTGTTGGTTGTGTGCGTGTGCTTTATTTGTGTCTTATCTTTCAGGCAAACTGAGGTATGCAAACAACAGCAACTACAAGAATGACGTGATGATCAGAAAAGAGGTAAAGTTATTTCAGTGACAGTATTTGCTCTTTTGATGTATGTTTTTATTTATTTATGCTCTGATAAGCCCTTACAAGAACGTGTTCCACTGGTTTGGTAGTAAGACCACCTCAGAGGTAAGATAATGAGGTCGAAATGGATGCAGGCCCTTTTACATATTGCTATCATACTATATATATTGGAAATGTTTTTAAGATGTATTATTTGTGAATAAAAAGGAAGATACAAGGACAGGTCTTGAAGTTAATTTCTGTTTTAATGTGAAGGGTTTTCTGGACAAATATTGTTTATGGGATGCTGTTATGTGTTACAGTCGGTCTTGTGTTTTGAAGGACCATGTGGAAACAAGTGTTATCACTTTAACATGTTATCCCTTGGATTGTTGTGTATTTATTTATTCATAAAGTCAAAACATTAGTCATTTCAGTTCAGGACTGACACTCCACATTCAATATGGAGGGCATCTCTACGTTTGAACCCTGCCTGTATTTATGATGCTGCAGCACAGGTCACATATTCAGTTCTCCTTCTAATCTGCGTGAATATTTTCCACCCATCCAGGCCTATGTACACAAGAGTGTGATGGAGGAGCTGAAGAGGATCATTGACGACAGTGAAATCACCAAGGAGGATGATGCACTCTGGCCACCACCTGATAGAGTTGGCAGACAGGTTTGTCTCGTTATAACATTAAGGACACACATCTTTCTCTTGCCTGATATTGATTACACATCTTTTCACTTATTGTATTTTTCCACTTGGTTTGGCTATTTTCCACTTCTCTTAAGGACTAATCCCTTAAATTGATTTAAAAATCATGAACCTCTGTAAATTCAGTTTACAAATAAATAGTTTGGTCCAGCATGGCTGTTACTGTAAGTAGCTTTGCTAGGATGAGCTGCTTAGACGTCTGAAATGTTTCGTAGAGCTAATGCCTGATGTCACTCATATTTTGCAGGAGCTGGAAATTGTCATAGGAGATGAACACATTTCATTCACAACCTCAAAGATCGGCTCTCTGATCGACGTCAACCAGTCGAAGTAAGTAACACTCATAAGGTGGTAGGATAGACTTTTGACACGACTAAATGGAAATGGCTCTAAACTGTTTCTGTTTCAGGGATCCCGAAGGTCTCCGTGTGTTCTACTACCTGGTTCAAGATCTGAAATGTCTCGTCTTCAGTCTCATCGGTCTTCACTTCAAAATTAAGCCAATCTAAAATGTGGATTTTACTGTCTCTTAATTGCTTTGTTTCTCATTTTAACTACATTTGTATATTTTCTCTTGACGGTGATAGTTTCTTTTTTTTATCTTAAATAAAAGATTAGGAATACTTGTTATGTTGTTGCTTTGACTTGGCCGTTATTGGTAATTTAATTGCTGTATTCCTCAACTTTGTAAAGAATATTGAATTGCCAGTGCAGTGCAAGTGATTCTTCTGTTTTCCCAGCAAAGTTGGTAAAATTCTGTTTTCGCTATATGAACATTTGTATTAAAAATGACCAAAACCAGTTGAATCTTTTTTTATTTCACTATTCACACAAAAGCAACCAATAGGGCTATCATATTAAAATGTGTAACTGGGTATTTTAATTATTTTACTCAAACACTGCTTGGTGTAAGTGCCTATTATATATTATGAATTGATAACATTTGATTTGTGTTCACATTTGTCACAAATTAACCAATTCCTCCCGATTTTGCATATATTATCCCAACTGAAGCCCCAAGACATGACCACAAACGAATGTATTGCTGTAACATTACAATAGAAAATGTCTGTACTCTGTAGTAAGCATTAGCTGTATTATAAGGAGGGGGAGCCTGGATGAAATGCCACATTGAATAAATGTTGTACAATGACAAAGCTACAATAAGACCACTTAATTCTAGAATTCCCCAACATGTTCAAGTAGCAAATACCAGTACATTCTATGAAAATTAATTGCACTTAAACCATAATGCCATTTCTGAAGCCCGATTCATACTTCGCACGAGTTGCATGCCGAAAATAGCCAACCTACAAGCTCAACACGTTGACAAATTGTGAGCTTGTAGGTTGCCTATTTTCGGCACATGTCATCGTGTGATAAAGTAGGCATTAATCTCTTCTCAAGACTGCTGTTTATTTCATCACTGTGTCATCAAACTTTCTGGAGGATTACACATTGCCACATGGATGTTAGTCAACAAGCCTGAGGTTGTAAGGAACTGCTTTAATATTCACAGTATGACAAAGAACTACTTATTTTAACCCACTTGGTCATCAGGAACCAATAGGCTTTCCTTCCAGGACAGTGAATATGTCCTCTAAGGACTTGTGGACGCACTGCAGGAACTCGTGGACATTGCGATCTGGGTAGCTGGAGACGTTGCAGCCAATCCAGTCATCATGGACACCATAACCCACACCGAAGCCGTCAGGGACCACCGGGGCAAAGCCTCCAAGGCTGACGGCTGGGCTTGTGAGGGTGCTAGTGGAGAGGATGTTGTGGTTGATAGCAGTGTAGGCTGGGTCTTTGTAGAGGCTGTGCAGAGGTTCGCCCTTGGAGTTGGCCAGGTATCGCATGGCAAACAGATGCCTGTCAAACCCCTGGCCTGATGAAATAAAGAAAAAAATATAATCAGCATTTTTCGTTTGTGTCATGGCTATGAAAGCTAGATGAATCACTATGTGATAAACTACTCAGTGCTAATATTATACTAGTATTCATTTTGTTGTTTATTATTTCAGGGACAGCACACAAAAAAAATAATTGCACCAGTTATCTAGCAGCTAATTATTATTCTGTTGTATGATACTCAAACATCAGAACACACAACAGTGCACAATGTTATGACTCACCCATTGCTGCTTCTTTGGTAAGTTGCCCATGATATTTAGAGCATTCACTGAGCATTGCCAGCAGCTCATCTGTACTGTGTTGTCCTGGCTGGCAAACAAACGCATGTGCGCAGCGTTTTGTGTGTATGGTGGCTGGCCGGATGGTTTCTGTCCGGCCGTGTTTGAACGCTGCAGTGCTGCATGACTCGTATGTAGCCACTGTCTGTCCATACTGCCTCAGGAAGCCCATCTGAAAGGCTAGCTGGGATATAGCATCTGGACTCAGCTTCTTCTTCTTCAACTGTTCCTTCCCACCCTTCTTAAACTCCATGGCATCGATGGTGAGCTTCGACACAGCTGCATCAAAGTTCTCCTTGGCTTTTGTGATGCCACTCTCCAGCTCACCATCCAGATTAAACTGGAGTCTGCGCACGGCTGCGTCCGAGTCCACAGCAGCAGGGACGGAGCTAGGGTTTACCAGCGGCTTCTCCGTGGTGTCTTTGAAGATCTCATTCTGAAATCGGAGCACGGCCACGCCGTCACCCCAAGAATGTTCAAAATTGATAGCTGCCTGTCCGTCTTTGGCTAAAATAATGCTGAAGGACTTGTCGTACCAACGGTTGCAGCCGTCTCCGTGCAGCATGTTGTGGGAGATGTGAATATGGTCCCGCATGCTGTCGTCATCCAGAGAGAGACAGAAGAGGGCACTGTCGACAGTCTGCAGCAGCTCTCCATTTCCAGCTGCCAGTAGCTTGTCCCTCAGCCCCGCCCACACATCCCTGTTCTCACTGGTCAGGACCCCAAGAGGAAAGGCAGCTGCAGGGGTTGGGTCATCCAAAATGTACTTTAAGTGGGACTGGATCTCTGCAGGCGTGATCAAGTTCCCATCCTTGTCCACAACGTCAAACACGTACATATTGCCCTTCCTCATCACCAAGAGGTGCTTTCCTTTCGCGTCAGTGAAGAGCTCATCTCGGCCAAGCTTGGGAATGCGGGTGGCATTGAATAGGCGGAAGTACTGAGACATGTCTAGCGGGTATGCGTTCACCATGTAGGCTCCGTACCAGGACAGAGACGAGGGCACCCAGCGGATGAGCTTCTTGAAGCTGTCTGTGTCGCTCTTAGCTGGGTTGAGGTGGAAAACCTCTGGCTCCAGCAGTCCAGCTCGTAGGGTTTTCATAAAACGCACAGCAGAACACACCATATTGGTGCCTCGTACTAGCTGGTCATTGTACTCGGTCTTTGGGTCAGGATTGAAGGACATGAAGGGGTTGAAGTTAAGTACAACAGATTCTCGTGCAGACAGATACATGTCAAACCACGGGGCTGAAAAAGACGTGAGAGGATCAAATAGATTAGTTATGTAGGCCTATGTGTTTATTTAGTTCAGTTTCATATTGATCCACTTACACACTTACCTGAAATATAGCTGGTATGCTTATTATTCTTGTCTTGGGCAACCAGTTCTTCGTGCAGCTGTTTCCCTGCATGGCTCTGGAAATCATTTGTCAGTTTCTCTGTTTCCCTGTGGGGATATCAAATGTTGTAGTAGATCAGTGGATAGCAAATCTACAAGCTCACAACGCCTCACAATTTTTTGGGGTCTTTCTTATATTATTTGACAATTTGGCCAATGCTTGATCAGTGTACCACTGTAGTAGGTTACAGTCTTGGTTATGCACTGCTAGAGTCTAATTATGAGAAATTATTGATGTTCCTGTGCTCACCTGAACTGGTCATCGTCCAACAGTGGCCTCTGGGCAGCTAAATATCTCCTAATTGTGTCTTCCAGTTTAGGGACAGGTAGCCTGGACAGTGATTGGAAGAGAGATAAAGAGATTTATCGTTATTACCAGCACAAAACAAAGCACAGTTGTATTTACAGTACAATATATTGGCAGTGTATCATCGCCCCCTTGTGGGTCTCCTATGTAACAATTAAAATCCAGCTGTCACAAACACCAAACCTAACCACAGATTGAAAGGAGGTGGAGCAATTTGCCTTCAAAATAAAAGCATTATTATTTATTTCCAAAAACATATTTGTACAGTAGGTGTATTATTATTATTATTGTATATATATTATTTAAAAAAACAATTGACAGGTCCATTGCGATTGCAGTCCAGGAATCATTTCGGCCCGTCGCTGACAGAGAATGTTGTCCGTGTGCAGCTCGTGGAAAAGTGGAGATATTTTACTGAACATGCATTTTCTGCCAGAACTTTCAAATGGATGTGAAACTAGAGGACAATATCTAATAATACATTAGAGATCCTAAGAGGACCAAGTGAGTTCTGGTGATCTTTTCAAAGTTACTCAGGAGAATAACATGAATAAAACCACAACTACTACAACAAGTACTTAGATGCCATGTTATTATGACTCAAACTACATGGACATTTTAAATAAATGTGTACTGTTGTACATTCATGTTTAGTTCACTGTCTGTATTCCTTATTTGGTTGTATGTACTTGTGTGATGAAAGGGCTTAGAGTAACTTCAAATGGTTAAATATGGATCAGTTAATCAAGTTAATTTTGCATATGGTGGCAAATAGCTGAATATGTTGTGAGGTGGCCCATTAGAAAAGCAAAATGTGTCTACAAAACAACAAATACCATAATTTGTGGGTTACATTTTAAAACCCCACACCGGAAGTCCTCATTTATCATCGGTGGCCAACTTGACACACTGAACTTTAACCTACATTCCATTTTAGGGTCATAGAATCTCAAATTCTACAATAATTAGACCAATTACACACTTACACACCACGAGGCTAACAGCTACTGAGACTAATATTTACACGCTTGGGTTGAATTCGACAAGTATGAATGAACATAAACGTGAACACTCGTCTTACCTGGGTAAACTCTTCTGATAGTGCATAGAAGGAACAACACTCTGGTGCAGGAGCTCATTGTTGCTGCTGTAATGTCTCTTATCGACGACCAGTGCTGTCGTCCTCAGGGACTTCAAACTCCCATACATTCTCAGAGAAGAACCCACTTGATGTGACAGCATGTTTGCCATAACAACACCAGCAATAAGGCGCAGCAATAGAACAGTCTACGATGATTTCCACTAATGTAAAAAAAAATATACAATCCTGAAAAGAATGAAGACACACATCAATTTACATCCACAAAAGGCAAAAGCGATACTCCCCCAACAGTTGTGGAGCGATATTATGAACTCTTGTCCCAGTCTACTTAGTCTTCCCAGTCTGTCTTTAATGATATATAGCTATCTAAATAGATAAAAACGTGTCTTGTTTATTTATATACTTACTGAAAATAACCGCAGTTACGATCGGGAGCAGACACAGACGATCTACGGACAGAAAAATGACAAATAGTTACATTAAAACTAAAGGACAACAGGAAGTATTGGTGGCATTTGAAGTCACGTGACCTGCCCGGTAATTCTGACGTTAAAACCACGCCCCCTGGGTCATTAAAGGAGTAGTTCACCCCCAAAATTACTTATTTTCGATCAATTACACACACCTTGAAGCCTTGAGATTGTTTTTGTCGCATTCCTAAGGCAATAATTTGATGACCGGTGGACTCTCCGGTAGGAGACTCAAAGTCTCCTTATTGTGGGGAAAGCCTTTAGCTGAAAATAGCCGATTGTTGTGAGCTTGTCGATCTGCTATTTTCAGCAAAAGCTTTTTCCACAATACTGATGCAGGGGTTTAAGTGGTTAATATATGACTTTGCCATTAAAAAAGCACTTCAATATCATATAAAAAGTCTGGGCATGCTGTCAGTGAGGTGATTCTGTATTGTTTATGATATTAGGGTTATTAATACAGGCTGTGATTTTATAGACAGGTTTGCATTTCGGACTTTTTTTTAATACATTTGTGAATGTTCCAGTTTATGTTTGTTAACCATAGTAAAATGCCTGGACTCAGTTTATTAGTTTTTGAACATCATTCAGTGATTCAAAATAAAAGTAAATGGAATTTTGTGGTATTTATGACTCATATTGGGGGGGGGGGGTGTATATTCACTGGGGCATCATGTTATGAAGTGAACAACAGGAAAAGCTTTAAAATAAAATGTAATAAAGTGCAGCAGTAATAAAATAAAAAAATGCCTTTGGCCTGAGGCACTGGAGGAAAGGCTATATGGGGTCACCCTGAACTCACTCAGCACTCGCCCAGCACGTTTCGTAGCAATCCAGCAACAAGGAGTTGGTTTTGAAGAGATTAGTAGTTTCTAGTTTGTTATTAGTGCTAGAATTTGCTCGACTGAATAGACCCTTTTCACATGCAGCAGCCATGACATTTGTAATGCTATTTCCTTCACAGGTGCTATACTAATCCACTATTGTGTTGTGAACATACGGAAAAAATAGCAGATCTACAAGCTCACAACGCATCAATATGACATGGCTATATTCTGTGGAGAGGGGTAAAGGGAGAAGGGGAGTTGACACCCCTGGGGGATCCCGGTCAGCAAAGCATAAGGGGTTTAATGCTTAAATATAACAAATATTTAATTTGTATCATTGGTAACGCTTGTAAAGGAACGCAAGTCACCTTACAGTACACAACTACATTATGTCAATATAGCTGCTTTAAAAAAGGTATATTGTATTCACTGAGTGATCAACATGTTGCTTTTTTAAAGTGAAAAAAGTAAAATGCTCTAATTGAAAGGCAAGTCACATAGTGCCTTCGCCCTGAAGGTGGCAGTAGAGGAGAGGCCAGGGGGACACCAGGGAGCATGTTTTGACATCAGGACTTCAGTAGCCTACTCTTCTTAGCCTTGTTGTATTATAATAGACCTTTTCACTTGTCATGAAAACATAAACATACTAAATGGGTCCAAGTTTATTTCCTGTCAGCTACTGATATTCACAAACACTGCTACAAGAAATAAACTTGGAACCAAACAGTTCCCTAGCAACAAACTCCACTGACAAAGTCTATAATATTACAGGGATATGGAATCTGGACTGTATACAATAACAAATACATGGCTTAGTAGACCGTGGGATCCAACATCGATGAACATAGCTTAGGCCTATTATGTTATTAAATTTAGAGGATGAACATGATACAAGCTTCCCCTATGCTTCTGCCCAAGGAAAACATGCAGACTGCCATAGCAGGACAACATTGGCTGGTCTCCTGTTGGTTGCTGAGCTCAGCTTACCATTTGTGTTGGGTGAGATAGTAATCAAGCCTGCTTGAGTGTGACGCTTGGCCTTGAATCATCCCCCATTCTCTAACCATAGTCACCATAGCATCCCTGCACTACAAATGCAGCACAAGCAGGGAGTTAAGAGGGTGATAGTTCACATCCTCCATTAGAGTGATGAGATTGTATGCTGTTTGCCTACTGTGTACATTGCTAACCTTCCTCCCTTTGTGTAGAAACACATTATACTCCAGCACACCAACAATAATAATTATAATAATAATAATTAACATTGCAACTTTCTTAGACTGGTTTTAAAAAAAAAGGCAGCACAAATAATACAACATGAAAATTAATTAATATAAATTATATATAAATTAAATATTAGCTAAAATTAGACACAATTAGGATCTCGGGCAACAAACTGGCTCACATGTTGGCAAAGGGTCAATAATGCGAACATTTTTTGCAACAAAATCTTTAAATCAATCACAGGCATATAACAGTAACAGTAAAAGTTCTGTCTTGATGTATAGAACAATTTTGGTTTGAGTGTCAAGAAACCAGAATGAAATGTGTGTGTTTTGCCCATTTTCCAAAATGGCAACAATTGAAAAGTCAGAGAGATTGTTGAGTCAGAGAGATATTTAACTGTACGGTGCCTCGTGTATTTGATTCTCCCTCTTAATACAATGTCAACTTTTTAACTTGAGAACCTCTAAGATGGCGGGCACCACTGCGCTGAAATATATGAAAAACATATCCTTTTGACTAAACAAGGTGGAAACTTGATTGAATTTGTCTTTTTAAAGGTTTTCAAATGTGAGGAAAGTGCTTAAACATCATAGTGTGAACATTGTCATTTATTCATTAATTATTTTTCAAACCAACTTTATCCCATGACTTAATAACATATCTGCAGGCCAATAATGTTGTACTTAGTATATGGATTCAAAAAGCTCCAGACTTAGGGCTTGAGCTGGGCCACCAGGTATATTGGGACATGGGCTCCTCCTCTGTATCTTTCTGTTATTAGAAGGACAAGGAGTGTAGCCACCCCTGAAAGCCCTACCAGTTAAAAATGTCCTTCCTCCATCAGCATGGATCGAAATTGTCCACAATAGCTACTTGACCATGTAGCCCCCTAGATTAGATGGCTTATTGGGCCAGTTGAGCATGCATGCAGCCCCTCCAAGTTGTGAAGAAGAATCAGGCAGCTGAAATATCCAAGGCCACCACCTTGATAGCCTGCGCTTTGCCTTCCATCCCATCCTCTCTGACTTTTTGTATTAAACTCTGTATTAAAACTCATGTCGCCCCAGTTCTTCTGTAAAGTCTATCATGTTTCTCTATTTACCAGTGAGAGTTCTACAGTAGCTTTTCTTTTTTTTTAAATGTTTTTTTATCCCACGATTTTGTAACCCCTATTTTTCACCCAGTGCCAATGCCTAAGCTTGTAATCCTGGGCACTACTCTCCCTCTGCCAGCCTGGGGAGAGCTCAAATATCACTATTTCTGACGAAATACCTCAACATCGATATTGTGATAATAGCAATTTTCTTTTTAATTTGTCAAAAGTTTTCAAATGTTTAAAAAAAATCTGATCTACAAGCTCACATGTGCATTATGAGCTTGTAGATCTGCTATTTTCAATATTTTTGAAAACTTTTGATATAGGGCATTATGTTTAAAACCAGGAAAAGACAACAATTCTGACATATCAGGATATTACAATATCAGTAAGTCTCATATTGATATATTGCCCTATGTCAAATTAACCTTTCATTTTGTTTTCAAGCTCAGAAAACCTATATCAAATCACCAGGGTTCTTGTCATTAACTATTTATTATCCACTGACTGCAAAGCATGCCTGAATCTCAGTGGTGGAAAAAGTACTCAAATGTTGTAAAAATAAAAGTATCAATAGGCTACTGCAATGTAGAAACACTACTTGTTACAAGTAAAAGTCTGGTAATCAAAATGTACTTGAGTAAAAGTATAGGCATCAAAATATACTTAAAGTACCAAAAGTAAAAGTACTCATTATGTAGAGTAAAAGTACAATATTTGCCTCTGAGATGTAAAATTGGAAATACTCCAGTAAGGTAAGAATACATCAAAATGGTACTTAAGTACAGTATTTGAGTAAATATAATTATTTACTTTCCATCACTGTGTCTGATATAATGAATTACTTTCCACCACTGTGTGTGTTCCACCAATGAGATTGTGTTCCTTCCCCCTCAAATCTCATCTAGGGGTGGGCAACTTTGATGATGGAGAGGGCCACTATATTTCCACACTCACTCCAGAGGGCCACATTGCTTACTGTATACTGTTGGGCAGACACCTCCGTATTTTTCTTAAATGAATGCTGTACTTACTTCGCCATTCTTTGTTGCACAAAAGTAGCAAAAATAGCCGATCTACAAGCTCAAAACGCATCGCAGCGCGACGCGTTTTGAGCTTGTAGATCTGCTATTTTTGCTATTTTTGATTTCGAATCCAGATTTTTTTTTTGCTATTTTTTTGCTATTTTTGGAGCTAATACCATTAGACGGCCCAATCTAGTGGTATCGGCCCAAGGAACCATCACGCCAGAAGGAAATGTTTGGATCGGGATGGTACAGAGGATCTGGTACAGCGCTCAGGTCCTGGAGCTGGTGAGACGAAGGAGGAGCCCGGCCAGGAGACAACCCACAGAGCCTAGTCCCTCCACGTGCCAGAGCCTCTCCCGAGTCCCGGCAGAGTACTTCCGGAGAAGCGGACTGAGTGGCCCTGTCTTTCCCTATAGGACTGACCGTGGGTGCTACTGGGACGTAAGTTGGGGCTTGATCAACCCTGGCTGGGTCACCTGGGCGAGGGTGTATGTTGTATGTTGCGAGACCCGAAACACCCTATGACCCCAGGCTACAACACTGATGATGCGTCCCAGTTGCATCCATGTGATGTATTTCTTTATTAGTTATTCTATTTATAGTGGCTCATAGGAATTTATAGACTACGTGACAACCAGGAATAGTTTGGTGACCACAGGAGAGACTGTTGACAGCCGGAATGTAGACGGTATCCCGGGAGCAGTATGGGTTAGCGCCCCATGCTGTGTCTTCCGTGAGGAAGAATCCCAACAAACCCGCGGTGAGCCCTTTAGGAGGGCCATTCCATTCCAGCGTACCGCAAGCGGAGCTAATACCATTAGACGGCCCAATCTAGTGGTATCGGCCCAAGGAACCATCACGCCAGAAGGAAATGTTTGGATCGGGATGGTACAGAGGATCTGGTACAGCGCTCAGGTCCTGGACCTGGTGAGACGAAGGAGGAGCCCGGCCAGGAGACAACCCACAGAGCCTAGTCCCTCCACGTGCCAGAGCCTCTCCCGAGTCCCGGCAGAGTACTTCCGGAGAAGCGGACTGAGTGGCCCTGTCTTTCCCTATAGGACTGACCGTGGGTGCTACTGGGACGTAAGTTGGGGCTTGATCAACCCTGGCTGGGTCACCTGGGCGAGGGTGTATGTTGTATGTTGCGAGACCCGAAACACCCTATGACCCCAGGCTACAACACTGATGATGCGTCCCAGTTGCATCCATGTGATGTATTTCTTTATTGAATTGGAATCCTGAAAAGTATTACATTTTAATTTAATTTCAAATGCATTTAGTTATGTTAGCTTTATGAACTTAACTACGAATACATTGGACATAAAAAATACTATAGAATTTAAATACTAGTCCTTAAGCTACTAATATAGACTGAAGTAATTAAAGCGGGTCATGTTTGCATGTTAGGAATTGTAACAGCTGAAATCAATAATATATCAGTATTCCCATATTAACCTGCAGGCCGCATTAAGTGAAGGTGGGGGCCGCATGTGGCCTCCGGGCCGCCAGTTGCCCATGTAGAAACACTGCAATCGTCATCATCTGTGATCCGCTGTTACAGTCTGGAGATCAGGTTAGCGCTCGACTGTGCGAATGCATCGAACAAGGAAGTGTTATTTAATCTTCTATTCTCTCTCCATGATTCGGAGCAGCAGCCCAGAATAACGACATACATTTCTGTCCATCACAGTACAGTTAAGGTTATTATTAGAAAATGCCCGAATTACAGATTCACAGGTGAGAAGAACGTATGTTTGATACTGATTATACAGTAAGTCATTATGATCGAGGTCATTCTTTGCAGGTCAAGCTGTACAACATCATACCATCCCTTAAATGTTGTGGTGTTGTAGACCAGTGGTTCTTAAACGTTTTCGTGCCGCGGACCCCCAAATGGATGATATGTGTGGCCGCGGACCCCCACCTGAAAATGTTGATTGTTTGATTGATTGATGTACTATTTAGTAAGACATGAGAACAGCAGTACATGGAAGTACAAATTCACAATACAAGGTCTACTAAACTGGGAGACTCAAGCACTGAGCTTGTTTAAGATGAGATCCCCATGCACTCAAATCATGATGACATGTAAGAGACAGACAGATATATACACTACTATACAGAACGTCATACAATCAGCTTATAGGTTACTGGTATGAAAAAAAAAGAGGAAGAGTTCGGGGAGGGGGAGGGGGGTTAGGTTAAGACTTTGACTGGGCCATTTTCGAATTGCAGCCTCCTGAAGGTGTTTCTTCAGGGCAGTTTTGAAAGTGAGTAGGGTTTTACACTCCTTTACTCCTTTTGGTAGGGCATTCCACATTTTTGTTGAGTAGCATGAGAACGAGTTCATTCCCTTTGTTGAGCCAAATCTGGGTTGAACATGATCCGTGGAGCTGCTTCTGGTGTTATGATCGTGGACTTCATTTGTGTTGTTCATGTGTTGTTCCAGGCAGGGACCCCCAGAAGCAAAGACTTGACTTCAAAATGTTTGCCTAAAAAAAACAAAAGATTTAAAGATTTGCACACGTGACATTTTCAAGATTTTTCAAGCTCATGAGTGCCGCGCTATGAGCTTGCTATTTCTGAATATCAAAAGTATAAAATATGGATAAAGGGGTTTAAATGATTGTGACACTTTAATAACTAATTTTGCTGGGGACCCCCTGGTTTGATGCCAATACTTTTGTACTTTACTTAAGTACATTTTCAATTCCGGACTTTACTTGTAACAGAGTATTCCTACATTGCAGTATTGATACTTTTACTTAAGTAAAAAAAACTGAATACTTTTTCCACCACTGCCAACTACATTGACCCATTGCAGTCAAGTCAAATCCAGCTCCAACTCAAAAGGGGTTTCCTACAGTGAGGGATCGAGCACGACTGTATCCCGTTGTTTTTGTTGTTGTTGTTGTACAAGGATGCCATGCTGGTACCTCGTAATCAATACTGGTGTGTGGTGACCACTTGAACACAGGGAATGCAACATCCACCATGTGTCTGATCCAGTGATGACCTGACTGACCTCCTGTAATCCTTGAATAGTTATGCCATTCTAGGCCCATGTCTGTCCCATAGTGAAGTGTGCACTCAGTGAAAGTGAGCAAGTAAAAGTGTTGCACTGTTGGTGGTGTCACATCAGAGAATGCAAAATTCAAGTGCAGTATCTGGTCCAGTGGCGATGCATCAGTGTGATAAACCTACCTGTATTCAAACACCCACATAAACATGCTTAACACAGTCACTATCTACACATAACTTTTGAAATCGTATGAATGGACTTCAATGCTCTCTAGTTAAGAGGGGTGATTTGAGGAGTGCCAATTTAAATGTCATGTACTGTGTGTGTAAATGCATTTCACTGCATTTTTCCTTTTTATTAGGATCTTTCTGATGTGACTCATATCCTATCTTTTACAGGCAGAGGATTGGAGCAGTAAATACCAGTGCAAATGACGGCCTGGAGGGATTCAAGGCACATGCTGTGTTCCAAGAGATCAATAAGAAGCTACAGGAGGTGATGACTTTCCTTAACCCATTCAATCCTTGAACGCATCTGTGTCATTTTTGATTTATTTGGCTATTCAAAAATAGCAGATATACAAGCTCATAGCGCGGCACCGAGTGCCGCACTACGAGCTTGTAGATGTGCTATTTTTGAAAAAACGTGAAAAAACGAGCTTGTAGATCTGCTATTTTTTTTTAATCGTGACATTTTTTGAATATATGTATATATTTTTTTAAAGCGAACATTTGTAACTCAAATATTTGCTTCTAGGGGTCCATGGAACAATATATTTGACATGGGGTGCCGGTCCGCGGCCAAATACATATCATTTTGGGTGGTCATGAAAAAGTTTGAGCACCACTGATCTAGAAACAATAGTTTTTCAGAAAACTGTTAGGATTTAGAAGACATTTTGTAGAATCGGCCTCAGGTCTTAATGGGTTAAGAATATATTCAAACAAATCCCAAGCGTATGTGGTCATCCAGTGTCTGCTACCAAAAGTTAGAGCTTGATGGCACAGAACAGTCTTGGTGGTTGTCCTTATAAAAAATAGAAATCTCATCCATACATACAACTGTTCACCAAGGTCTGTGACTGGGTAATGCTTTCTGGAAAGAGATGTGGCAAATGAATATATGGAACTAATTGCAAAAGATTCCGTTCTGTCATAGCCAATCAAAAATTGGTAGATTTATAAATTAATTTCAGGAGAACATGGACAGATAGACACTTTTATTGTGCAACAAAAAGGGCAGATGCGTGTGTCGTGAGAGGTGGTAGACCACCAGGCATTGATGAAGTTAAAGTAGTCCAGAGTGAAAATATAATGACCCGGTCCGGGCTACCAACTTATTCACCGCTGCTTTGATAAACCCTTCTTTTCTTTTTGGTAGATATTTTAAAACATAGAATAAGTTTTGACCAAAAAAGTTTTTCAAGGAAGTACTGCTTAACTCCCACATGGTGTGGACTGCAGACTCCAAAGAAAAGAAATCCAAGTCACTCCGTCTTTGATGAAAAATAATTAAGATTTATTTTGAGAAAGGCAAGGTCATGTTGTTGCCTTGCTCAAAATAAAATAAATAAAAATAAATCTTAATTTTTGTTCCTCAAAGACGGAGGGCCTTGGATTTATTTTCTTAAGTCTGCTGGCCACTCCATTTGGGAGTTAAGGAGTACTTATTTGAAAAACCCTTTTGACCATATATGTTCTTAACCCGTGTCACCAAAGAGCACCTGCAATAGAGCCAATGATTCCTGCAGCGCTTCTTGTCTTTTTAAATTATAGAATAAGTTATGTAGAGTATATTTTGCCCTCACAAACTCAAAAATTCTTCGACAGAAAGAAAGCAAAGTATCGCCATCATTGTAATATCATATCAAAAAGTACAATCACTTGGCCTTTTATTAACTTTTGTCTATTTTTGCGAATACAGTCGGACGTACAAAACCATTCCCTATGTTATCCAGATGATTTCAAACTAACAAAAGCTTCCATCTATTAGAGACCTTGCACAGAATGTTAGTATTGCGCCTTTTTTGAATAGCATGGCTGTAACCATTTGTAACCACTCTCAAAAGAATGTGTGCAGTAGTGGTAGAGTAGGTTAAACATTAGCCTCGGTATTCGGTACCCAGGCTTTTTCTTCCGGCAGTAAACCATTGGAAAAGCATGAAATTGCTAGCCTGGACACACACTTCAGTCTGATAATCAGGTTGTGAAATTGCAGTTCCACTTGAACTTGTTTACAAGATTCAGTAATCAGACACCAAATTATTACATTTATGTTGATATATTCATGCATCAACACAGCAGCTGTTGTTTTGCACTTAGCAACTGTTGCTTCTTCCAACATGGAAGATAAATGGGCATTCTAAAGCCTGAGTCATACTTGGTTGTGCGCTGTGTCACGCACAGATCTTCAAACTCACACGATTGGTAAGCGATCCATTGTGAGCTTGTAGATCAGCAATTTTTGGCGTATCACACTGGCACGTTTATTTTGTGTGATTTGTGATTGAATCAGTCAAATGTTTCACTGTGAAATCTTATGTTTACCAGCAGCAGATTATCTGACCTCTATTATAGAAGATTTATAATAGGCTGAACAGTGCTGTTGTCAGTTATAAGCCAGTGTTTTCAATATAGAGAAAACATTCTCGATTAGATGGATAAAGCTATGGGAAGATCTCAGTCACCAATAAGTACACCAATAATGCCTACTTAGTTCTCAAATTCTTGATGTGAGAGGTTATCCTGTCCTACTTTCAATTTCCGTATTTGTTCAATATTGGCAGTATGACACTAGCAAAATTGCCTGGTTCATATTAAGTTCTCCATGTTTTAGACAGATTCAGTGCAGTATTTCAACCAAATGAATGCTGCGTAGGTTCAGACCATGCAGTGTTGAGAGTCTGTTTCTGAAAAATAGCAGATCTGAAAAGTTTGAATAGGGCTTTAATGCATTAATAAGTGGTTAATGCATATCTAAACAAATATTTTGTAGTAACTGCACAGAATAACACACTCTGCCCATTTTCTATTTCTTGTGTATGTGTGTTTTGGTAGAAGTCTGAAGTTTGTAAGGCTCTATTATATTTATAATCTTTGGAACAGGATGGCGAGCAGTTTGTGAAAAAGATCGGAGGGGTTTTCGCCTTCAAAGTGAAGGATGGACCGAACGGAGGGGAGGCCACTTGGTTTGTGGATGTGAAGAACGGCAATGGTTGCGTTCACAATGACACAGGTGAGAAGAGAGCCTAAGAAGAAGTAAACAACAGTGTAGTGCTTTAGAGTTCAACCATTCTTGATATGATTTTTATCTCTGGGAAGTTGTGGGACAGTCTACTCTACACCATGAAATCCTCTGTGTTAATCTATCTTCTATCTATTCATTCACAAATCCTCTGTGTGTCTGTCTCGGGCATAACTCTGGGTGCCGTCCGACCAAACGGCCTTTAGCGTGGTGTGTGTCCCATATGACCCGGGGGTGTTCAGTCAGTGGCAATTCGATTGGACCAACATTTTCAGGAACTGAAACCCCCCCCCCCCCCCAAATATCTGTAACTGTCTGTCTGCGGAGGATGCACCCATAATGGTCCATTTGGTTCCAAGTCTAACTATATCAACCATTTAGCTGGCGACCCCTTGTGACCCCCTCAAGGAGGTTTGGACCGTGGGTTTGTGAAATGTGAAATTTGTGGAAGGAAATTTTGTGTCTCAAGGCTGTTATCCTGTTTGGGAGCTCAGAATATAAAACCCGCAGAAGTTGAACGTTCATCATGACAGTGGTGCTGTTTTTCTCTCCCTCACAGCCAAGAAAGCAGACTGCACCATATCAATGTCAGATGCAGACTTGTTGGCCTTGATGACAGGAAAGATAAACCCACAGACTGTGAGTACCATTGAGTGAACACACTGACCTGGCTTTTCTTTTTTTTAACTCTATTTTTATTGGAACAAAATATTTTCAGAAGACAGATACACATACATGAATACAAGACAGAACATAAAAGTGTGGGGTGGGGGAACAGAAACAAAAAACCAAGACAGTACAAAAACAAGAAAGAAAAAAAAACGAAAAGGCTGCATTCTACAATTGTTAGTTATTTTTCTATTACATATTGGTTATACATTGTCCATGGGCTGAAAGCTGACCTGGCTTTTCAACACAAATTGCAGTTTAAAAGATAGTCATAAGAAAAAGGAAAATCATATATATATATATATATATATATATATATATATATATATAAGGTGTGTTGCACGTCTTCGGCTTTTGCCCTGATGAAGGCCAGTGTTCGCCAACATATTCTACTAATGAACTGGCCAAGAAATAAAGTCTTAGGGTATGTTCACACTAGGTGGCTTTAAAAAAGATGGCACTGCCTTTTTACATTAAACCCTATGAGAAATTACCAAAAGGCAACTGCATAGCTTTTTTTCTGGCCAAGCAGAGCACTTTTGAAAGTTGAGAATAGTTTAATTATAAAAGGCACCTAGTGTGTGTATACTCTTTTTCAAAAGTAGCACATCTGACTCATGTAAAAATGTGTTAGATCTTTTATGTTTTGCACGTCACTTTTTCCCACATGAATTCATTTAGAAGTACCTGCTTGAGAACCTGGTTTGCTGCTCCTTTTTTCTTTATGATTCACACTTCTTATTCAAGGTTGAGGTGAATGGAGAGCTCTAAGCTCTGATCTAGAAGATGACATGTGTCTTGTTGAATCTATTGATGGGGCGGCTCTTGGCTCAATATGAGAGGAATGTGTTTTACTGAATGAAATGCAGCACCAAGGGCAAGGCCATGTTATTGCATTAACCACCCAGGTACTCAACCAGGGGAAGTTTATATGATCTTGTTCTCCCCAGTTTCAAGACGCTTAAGGGGGAAAATGTATTATATGACGCAACCACTACGAGGGCATTCCATACTCAGTGGAATGCTCTCCCTTCAGCCCTGTAATCCCTAAATTCCCTAGGAAGATTCAAGAATGACCTTAAATCATGGCTCCTTCTCAACACTAACTGGTCATAGTTCGATCCCTTCCCCGGATAGCCCAATCTGCATTGGATTAATCTCTTAGGGTACCTCTTGTCCTATATGTATTGCTTCTAAACTTATATACAGTATATAAGGATTTCATTTTCTTTGTTTCATGGTTGTTTGTACAGTTTGTTGCGTGCTGTTCAATGTCTCAAGGTGGACCACAATGGAAACAAGCTTCGGCTTTTTTGTGTAAAATCCATGTTGGAGTTTTCTAAATGGTGACATTGTTGTGATTTTTTTTAAACTACCAATAAAGTATTTTATTCTATTTTAACCCTAGCATTGACTTAGAGATCAATGTAGATAAGCTATTTTCACAATTGACGTACCTATCGATTTAAGTGGTTAAACTATTGTGCTACCCACGACATGACATGTTTATTTGATCTTAACTCTTTAACTGCCAGAGTATATACACAATCTACCCCCTTCCCTGCCATAGAATAACATTGCAAAAATAGGTAAAATGTGAATTTTGTCTCCGTTTATTTTTTAACATTGAAGTGAATGGAGCAGAAAATCTTCGCATCGCGTCATCTCCTTCTTCCTTTGTGATAAACAAAACATTTAAAAAGCAAAAAAAAAAAAAATCTCGTCCAATCTCGTCAACGGCTGGCTGAGCCATGCGGAGAAAAACGAGAAATCTCGTCAATGGCAGGAAAAGAGATAAGGGACGCCACGTGGGTCTGGATTTTTCTTATATTACTCGAGGTTGAAGAAAAAACAAAACTAAGCATAAATAATAGCTGCTATGCATGAGCTTCATTTTTATAAGCACTCCCTTTTCTGTTCTATTCTAGAACAGGGGTCTTCAACAGGGGGTCCTCAGAGTTACTACAGGGGGTCCGCCAAATCTTTGTGTGATATATATATATATATATATATATTTATATTTTTTACCTTAACCACTTGAATCCTAGCATCCCTTTTCTGAGGTCAACTTTAGCCAAAAATAGCAGATCTACAAGCTCACAACGCCTCGAGGCGTTGTGAGCTTGTAGACCGGCTATTTTTGGCAAAGAGGTGTAGGTGTAGAGGGGGAAAAGGGCAGACCAAGTAAACAAAAAAAGTTGAATCTGAAACACAATTTCATACAATATAGAGTAGGGGGTCCCTGCTTCATCTCTGTCTCAGCTAGGGGGTCCTTGGCCTGAAAACGTTGAAGACCCCTGTTCTAGAAGGTCAGCTGTGAGAGCTCGCCAAGGACACACACGTTGGAGACACGTTAACCCTCATGTATAGACTTGGAAGGCATGTCATTGATTTGATGTAATGTGTTTGGCAATCAAAAACAAAGCAAAACAACAGTTACGTATGTTTTCCGTTCGATGTACTTTTCAGTGTTGCGGGGGCTCACATGTCGGGGGAGAGGGGAGGGGGTCTTATTTGTTCCTCCTGAGAACAGCATTCATTTAGCTTGTTCTGAGAATTTGTGAAGATGATATGATTACCCACCTTTGTTGATCTGACTTCTCCTCTTCTCCTGCCACATGATTGTTATTAGTTTCACATACAGTATGTAGTGCTGTAACTATCGATCATTTTCTTAGAGATTATTCTATCGATTACTTTTTGGAATAATCGAGAAGCACTCTTTTATGTAACAATTTTAATACACTGTATCAACAAATTGATATTTTATACTAGAAAATGGCAAAATAGCAGATCTACGCATCGCAACAATTTAAACTATTTTAGATTTTTCTTTTTCACTTTCAAACTTTGCCTATGACGACATGCCCAGAATAGCGATAGACTATTAATTGATAATTCTTTTAAATTATCCATTTTTAAAATTTAGATAATCTATTAAATGAATTAGTTTGATTAACTGTTGGACCCCTACATATATCGTTGCTGTCTGGCAGAAACCTCTTATCTCCATATTTGAACTTTTTGTTTCCACCCGACAGAGACGGTATGCTTCTCATCTGCCAGTGTGCCACGCATGCTTTCCTGCCTCCTCGTAAGCCATTGTTGGCCTTGCCCCGCCCACTCCCCTCCTCCCTGTGGTCCAGAGTTAACCCCTTAAGACCGGGAACTGTGTCATTTTTTTATTTGAGCTAAAAAGTATTATTTTACACTTTGGCTATTCAAAAATAGCAGATATACAAGCTCATAGCGTGGCACTCTGATCTTGTAGATCTGCTATTTATTTATTTTTATTTGAAAATTTGGGGAAAAAAACTCAAATCTTTGCTTCTGGGGTTCCTTGGGACAAAGTTTGAGAACCACTGATATAGTAACTTTTAGAAAACTGTTGGGATTTAGAAGACATTTGTAGAATCGGCCTCAGGTCTTGGGTTGAGGTTGATGTTGATGAAGTTGGGTTGAATGGGTTAATCACTTCACTTTAACTTGATTGTTGAAAACCTGCTCCGTGGAGCCCATGCACACACAGATGCAGCTTCCGTTCATTCTGTCGGTGGAGATGCATTCTAATACGGGTGCAACAGTTAATCGAACTATGCGATCGATTATCCAAAATAATCCGTAATTGTAGATCGATATTTTATTTTTTATTTTGAAAGAGGGCTTAAGTGGTTAATCAGACTAATTAGAATTTTGTTCTCGTTGATTTGTTATACAATTCTCACCAACACTCGCTTCTCAGTTATTCGATTGATCGAAAAAGTAATCGCTAAGGAGATAATCCATAGTTGCAGCCCTACATACTGTAATAACAACTAGAACAAACAGGGGCTCCATACTTCATCAAACATGTTCAAGCGTGTACACTGTACATTATATGTGAATTATGTGTGATGATGTTGTAGTACATTTTTGGAGAAGGCTTGTATGACAAGCCTCCCCTCCGTTCTGATTCGCAGGCGTTCTTCCAGGGCAAGCTGAAGATCACAGGGAACATGGGACTGGCCATGAAGCTCCAAAGCCTTCAGCTACAGCCAGGCAAAGCTAAGCTGTAGAGGAGGGAGAGATCAGGGCCGGTCGGTGCACTGTACCCTAGGTGGAGATTACCTCTATGTACTCAATAGGATAAGGTTTCCACACTGCAGACTTAACTCTTAGGCATTTAAACAGTAACACTGGTCCCGGATAAGCACTGAGAAGCAATGTACACCCATGTTCAGTGCAGAATCTCCACAGTAACCTCTCTCATCCATTGCAGTAGGGAAGGCTGGCGTCACTATGGTGGGGATGTGGTGTGTCAAGGCTGCGTGTGAAGAAACGTATGCATGGATGCAGTGAAGTCTGCTTCAGTCCTCAGATTTCTTACCTTATTATCATAAGGACATACTGTACTGTATACTCTATAGTTGAGACAGGTGTGTTCCATGGTTTGTGGCATTAATTCAGTGATGACTTGTTGCAACCTGAATGAAATCTTCAAAATGTTCCCTCCTGTTATGATGTCCACCTGCAAGTGTCCACTTTTATTGTTAGCTTTCTTTCTTTTATTCTGAAAATGTTGCTGTGTTGCAAATGAAGCGTTTCTGTAAGTGAATCATGTCTTGTACAGAAGTCTCATATTGTCATCAGACGAGGCAGATCCTGCTGTGATTCCTGGCAAACATGGAGGAGACAACACCTACAGTCAAGTGCCTTGTCGTCTCAGATTTGCATTGTCTCAGAGGTTATTAGCAAGACTCATGAGGGGTTGCTTTGCATCATCATAGTTTTTTTTTTCAGCACAGCTTGTTCGAAATAGATGAGAGATGACACTTTTCACTGTATTGTCAGTCTAAAAAAATAAACTGTTTCTACTAAATAAACTTGTTTTGCTTTAACATACTTGGCAGGGGGAATTGATTTAGATTTATTTTTTATGAAGCCATAATTCTACCTGGCATCTACTCTTGATCACTAAGCAGAACTTTGCCAGAACATCTGGCATACTTTCTGGATTTTTTACACTTTTTCCAGACAGAAATAAAAAAGAAGCCCGGCAAGTTACTTTGACATGTTCCCAACAGTGGCGTCATTTGTGCATCGCCCTCCAGAAATCGTTTCAGGTTATCTGTTAAACGCCACATATAATAACAGACATCTGCTGTCCTGACCCTATTTAGGAAGAGGATATCTTGACTTCTGTGATCAAACATTCATGATGGATTTATGTGGACAATGTCAAAGACAGGGAAAGACTGGCCAGATGTCCTAACATGACCCTGTGTTTATTCAGTGGTACTGTGTTCACAGGAAACAGAGGCTCACCTCAGGGGTTTGTGAACCATTCCATGCCAGATCTTTGGTGCTGTTATGAAACTCCAGAGGTTACAAAAGGTTCCCCACTCCCCCTTGCAGTCTCTCTTTGACGCAGCACAATGTTTACGGTGCCTATGAGCACCTCACATCGATCACACCCAAATCATATCTGTCATTTTGATATATCAGAATGACGTCCCCGCTGTTCAGACCCATGTTTAGCAATACTTTGAGGTTGCTGTCATGTGGCTAAGACCATAATGAGTTTGTGTCCCCTTTGGAGCAACAAGGCAGTGACCTGGTTCCAAACTGCCACGCTGTAGTTTTTCCTTTGTAAGGGGGGAGTGTGGCTAAAACACAAATCTGTTAACGAGCCCTGACCCAAATTCCATTGCAGCATTGGCCGAGCCCTTCCAATTCTCCTCTTGGACCAAACGCTGCTGCCAGAGCTGTTTCATAGGTCACCAGTGACTGGTTATGGGATATTTCAATTGTTTTGTTTAATCTTTTATTTCTCTACTTTTAATTTGCAGAGAGACATTCAAAATGTTTATAATGTTATAAACTTAGATGTTTATACAAGAAGTAACTTAAATGAAGATAAAATATAAGCTTTATTTCAAATATATATATTTTCATCTAGAGCACTGTAATGATTACTATAATTATTGTGTGGTCCCAGTGCATAGAAATTACGACGATGATGATTATGATGATGATTTGTTTTAAAGAAGCTCAATTGCGAGATTTTGCCACAATAGTTTCAGGGTTTGTACTTTCATAAAGCTGTCCTGTCTCTCTTCTCAACAGAAGTATATAATAGCAGTTGTTTTGATTATGCATAATTATTCCTCCCACAACAAATCATTGGAAAAACACTACGTAGGATATTCAAATACCTGACCCAGACCCTAAAGCCTGTAAACCAAATTTAAGAAAAATCTATATATACTCTTGACTTGATTTGTGGCACCCTCTAGACATTTATGTTGCACTAACAACCTTTAACATCTACATTAAGTTTTATATCAAGCAAACTTTAATGAAGGTATAGCCAGTTACCTTTTAGGCCACAACTTCTTTCCACTTCATTGGCCAACATATTTAAAAGGAAATGAGTTATCAAATGTCTTTTGACAGGGTTTTACGGGCTTGGCCAATACAATCTTGGAGGAGTTGTTAAACTATGTTTAGCAAAATGGCAGAACAATTTCCAGTCAGAGCTTGGAGGTCCAATTGGCAAACCTGTTGCGCATAATTTTCCTGAATTGTGTATCAAGTGTAATCTAAATCTTAGAAACGGTGTAGGAGGTATGGCATTGCAAAACTTGAAAAGTGAACCTTTAATTATAGCGCCACCACTGGCTGACTGCATTTCCCAGCCACCGCTAGCTGACTGGGAAATGCACATATTTGTCATTTGTGAAACATCTCTATTATTTGCCATCTCAGAGGAATTTGAAAGAACTATAATAAGAAACCGTCAAACAAAAAGACTGAAAAACAATAAGGTTTCAAGCCCTTTGGACTTTAGACCATAACAGTAGATATAGACATTTGATTTCCCATGTGCTTTTGAACATCTAAAAAATAAGCTTACATGGATTTAAAAAGGTTTGAAGTGTGTGTAAAATGTTTCTGACTATCTAGACTGATATTTTTAGTATCTGAGTATAACTGGTTGACAGAGTAAGTTGAATTAACCCTCAAGAAGGTGCAGGCAATCGCAGGTTGGACTGCAGCCTATAATGATCAACTCCTTCAAAAAACAGGGGGGGGGGGTCTGACCAGAAGTGGTGATAAAACATATCTCCACCGGTGACATAAAGGAATCATCACCAGAGGGGGGATATCAAAAGCAGAGGCATGGTCTTTTCTCCCCAATGCCCCCCAGCAAATCGAACCCTGCAAAAGGGTACCATGACATGGATGCAATACTTGTTTTTTTCAGCTTCTCCACTTCTGTTTAGTGCATTTTCTCTGCCACGAATAGTCATTACTCAATATAAGGCCCAATATTCCTTTTTGCTGATGGCTACAAATGTTTCACAGAGATGGCCAAGAAAACCAACACAGTCTGTGTGAAATGGCCTGCAGAACATTTTGAGAGTTCAGGAACTAGATCCTGTCGATGAGTTCATAACATTTGTTTGGGGAATGGAGAATTAATCTACTAGAAATTGTTGATGATCTGTGCAAGCTGTTTAACTTCAATAGAGCCAACGGAAACAATTATAAACATTTGTCAGTGAGCAGGACCATTGTGTGTGTGTGTGTGTGTGTGTGTGTGTGTGTGTGTGTGTGTGTGTGTGTGTGTGTAGGGGTGGCAAGATACACAAGATACAGTCAAATGAGAAGTTAAGTGAGATAAATTCGAGAAGAACATTTTTTCTTGTCCTTTCTGATCTGAGATGAAGTTAAAAGCCTCCACAGTCAGATCTGGCACAGCTGAAATACTGCCAGATCTGGGGCGGCAGTAGCCTCGGAAACCCATGCCTTTTTTTTTGTTTCAAAAGAAAAAAAGCCTGGGAGAACCTTGCAGGAACGCTGGTCTTAGGACCTTGTTATCTCCTAACCAATCAGAGTGCTCCAAACCCAGGCGCTGGAATCCAGCGCCTGGGTTTGGCTCCGCCCTTCAAGACCATCGATTGGGCTCGTTCTTTCAGTCTAGGGCGGCAGTGGCTCAGGGGTAGAGTGGCCGGGTAGCGGGAACTGGAAACCGCAAGGTTCCCAGTTCGATCCCGGGCTGGGCCGCTCCCCCAGAGTTAGTGTCGAAGTGTCCTTGAGCAAGACGCTGAACCCCTAATTGCTCCCGATGAGCAGGTTGGTGCCTTGCATGGTTTCCACCGCCATCGGTGTGTGAATGTGTGTGTGTGAATGGGTGAATGGCACAATCAATGTAAAGCGCTTTGGATAAAAGCGCTATATAAATGCACCATTTACCATTTTGCATCTCTGCAGGCATGTGATCAGTAGCCTGGCGTTGACAGACTATATCACTGCGTGTAATCGCAGAGTGCATTTTTTTTTTGCACTCGCAGATTCGTCTGGTCCCAGGCTATGTGATCAGTGAGTCAGACTCCGTCACACTCATGCCACATGGTGCTCTGTATTTACTAACTGTATATCTACAGTACAGCTTATTCTTGAGAGCCAGAATTCTTTTCTAAATTCTCTGTATTAGGAATTGGCTTCTGCTGTGCTTTACTGAGGCTATACATACTGTGATGCACGTCAATTACTGCTGCCTGCCTTGCTCTTGAGTATGGGTGTGTGACTTGCAAGTTACTTAATGGCAGCGATCAAAATGATCACAATTTGTGGAGTTTCTGTCATTTTCACTTGCTGATACTAACTTGGGATGTGTGTATGTCCTCTGTGAGTTGGCTCTCAGTGAGGGGATGATCAGAATGCTAATATCCAGAAGGACTGGTCGAGACTCAAAATAAAGTAGATGTGCATTATTAAAAACAAACAAGAACATACTAACTACACAGTAAGAATTCTGATTTAAAACTCGGGTAGCGAACATTAGTACAAAGTAACGTGCACACAGATTTGTATATAGATAACAATGAGTCAGGGTTCTAGTGTATATATTGATATAGTTTCATTGAAGCTTTTTATTATCATTTTTTTTTTTACCTCACAGTGTCGCGATAGAACAGAAGCTATACTATACCCGCATTTGCTATGGCTTAAGTAGACATACTAGTAGTGTATGAACTGTCTTTCTGCACTCTAGCACACTTTAATAACAGATGTGCAAACATTGTGCCTTATGGGAGGTAGGCTTGTTGAGAAAGAGCTAATTCAGACACATGTGAGACATTAGATCACATCCTGTCGCCCCTTCTTGGCCTGCACCTCCTTCCACGTCTTCCCTTCTTTGCAATATTTATGACATTTCATCTGGTCCTGTCATCTAATGACCTCTATCCCAAACTACGCTTGTGTCAACAAACAGAAGCATGGGTGGGGCGTGGGGATGATACAATTTGACTAATCACAATTAAATCACTGCAATAATCTGAGCTTCTCTTTGCATTGACATGGAGAAAAGAGAAAAAAAAGGCTCTCTTTTGGCCTTTCCAGGAAACGGAGCTGATCGTTACGGCAGTTCCTTTGCACAGTGTTCAAAGAACACGTCCCCCAGTCGCATGATCCAGCATGTCTGTTTGAGATGATCTATCTTTTTTTGTATGCTTCCAAGTGTGCTGATCCCAGTTGAATAAATATGAGCTCAATTGAATTATAAAGCATTGGAAGGTTTTTGCTGATCCTAGAGGAAAATTTGCCACGTTCAAAGAAAAAAAGAAGAGAAAAATCTACAAAGAACTAATCACAATATGAGATTATTGCATCTCCGTACTGGAAGTGGAAAGACCTGTCACACTACGGAAAAATACACGAACGCTGTGGGGGAAAATATATGAGGAAAAAAGCAAAGAATTTGGTGCATTTGGCTCGGGTTCAGTTCAGAGCTTTCCCTCTCTCTCACTTACTTACTCCCTTCCTCCTACCCCTCCATCCCTCTTCCTTAGTTTCTGTTAATGTTCTCTCTCTCACTCACACTCCCTCTCACATCTGGAGGGTATCTGGAGTGGCTGTGACTCCTCTCTTGCTATGGGACAGCCTGCGCTTAGACTGGACGTCAAACTTAAGAGGATTTCTGCAAACACACTTGGAACTGGTAAAGTTCCCTATCCTTAATTACGGGAGTTTACTGATGGGGCAGGGGCTCTATAAATAAAAAGAAAGAAAGGGAAAAAAATCTGTATGATGCATTATACAGAGTTTTTAAAATTTCTTTTGATTGAGCTTTTCAGTGGCGTTCTCACCCTGGCATGGTGCTTTTATACTATTGGGCCAAATCATTTTAGACTATAGGTAAGTGCAGTAATAAAACAGTGATTATAGCTGGTTTGGAAGATGAAACAGAAGGGATGACTTATATTGATCACTGTAAATGTGTGCGTTGTTGAAATGAAATGCATCATTAACTACTGTAATTTGAAGGAACCCAGTAG
The DNA here is from genome assembly GCF_963454915.1 of Gymnoscopelus microlampas. Classification (NCBI taxonomy): domain Eukaryota; kingdom Metazoa; phylum Chordata; class Actinopteri; order Myctophiformes; family Myctophidae; genus Gymnoscopelus; species Gymnoscopelus microlampas. The sequence goes on from NC_139946.1 coordinate 29,919,717, forward strand.
AATCCTCACTGTTGATTTGTCCATTTGTAATTCAGAGAGTGTACAAATACCGGTAGAACCTTACAGGTCCATTTGGTGCTATTTCTCTAGATTAAATGAACACTGAGGATTTTACTGTACAACCTCACCACATAACCAAAGATTAGGTGGTGGCAGGTGTCATACTGTACTGTGTCATGACTCATGTACTGGATGAGTGCATAGAGAGGTGTCATACTGTCGTACTGGATGACTGCATAGGCTCTTGTATGTGCACATACACATTTGTGCATGGGTGTGTCTGCATGTCCTGCATGCGTGTGTTGTGCCCATGCGCGCGTTGTGTGTGTGCGTGCACATGCGCGTGCCTACACGTGTAGATTGTGTACATCCATGTTAGCATGTGCGTCTGTGTGCATGGGAGCTAAGAACAGTGTGCAGACATCCCTTCCTTCTCCAGTGTACGTATTTTTGTTCATCACCTGTACATTTTAGTTGGGATGTGCGTACTTCCCTTTGGACTCCATTTCCCTCTGTGTATCCTCAGAATGTGTATATTTTTCGTGTGCCTTTTCTGTGTGCCTTGTGTGCACTGCCTGGGTATCACTGGAATTGGGAGGAGGATTACAGTCACCTACACCACAGAGGTAGCAGAGAAAGCATTGAGATAGATCTGTATAGTAGAGGAAATCCATGGGGAGTAGTAAATGCTATCTCAACACAGGACAGGGTCTTATCAGGCTCAGCTCAGTCTCCTGGGTGAGGGTGTCTGATATTGAAAGACCCGAAGCACCCAATAACCCCAGGTTCCATCAATGAGGATGTGTTCAGGAGCATCAATTGGTGTATTTGATTTAGAAAATATCATGAATAATGAATGTATTATTCATTACATTACAACTCACACAATGCATTCATTATGTGAGTTGTGTGTTGTTATAAACGTGTGTGGCTGTATTCCTGCACAGTGCGCACATACAGTAGTGTGTGTATGTTTGTCTTGTGAGTCTGTGACTCCTCTGCTGGTTGTTATGGTGACAGGGACAGGAAGGACTGTTCTGATGGATGGATGGATGGCTTTTAATGGTTAGCCTTGAGAGCTGCTGAATGCCTGTTTGGAATATTTCCATCCATGCTGGTAGAGATGATTATTGATCTTTTCTGTTGAACCTCTGATTTAAGCAGAACTGTAACTGTCACAAAAATGCACATTGTCATTTCTGAACAGATAACAACACCACAATATTTTATAAAAAGCTTTATCATGAGACCAGGCAGAACTGATATACTTATCACACCGAGGCCGATTGATTGATTGATTGATTGATTGATTGATTGATTGATTGATTGATTGATTGATTGATTGATTGATTGATTGATGTACTTTATTTAGTAAGACATGAGAACAACAGTACATGGAAGTACAAATTCACAATTCAAGGTCTACTAAACTGGAAGACTCATTAAGCACTGAGCTTGTTTAAGATGAGATCCCCATGCACACAAATCTTGTTTCATTGTCAACCGAAAGAGGCCTCTGATTGTAGGTACCTCATGTGTACACTAATGCATCATCAAGCTTGGCCAAAAAAGGGACATGAGTGACGCATGATGCCAGAAGCACCACAACACCTTATAGTCAAATGAACCTTGGCAGAGGTCTATGCATCCAGATGTTGCCAAATTAAATCTAAATCACTTTACGGACCATAAATTAAATACAGCTCTGCCTTCGAGGACTGAAGCTTCATACAGTAGCAAGAGAAGAGCCAGCAAACCTCCTGTCACATTGTCGTCAGCCTTGTGTGTGAATGAAGGGAACCCATTTAGACCTGGAACACCTACTGGTTGTTATACATTTCAAGCTGGGAACACCTCTGTGTGTAGTTGTTGCTATATAGTATATAGCAACAACTACACCTTTTCAAAAATGAAAAATAATTAATGTTGCTATACTGTATATAGTATATACAGTATAGCAACATTAATTATTTTTCATTTTTGAATAACAATTTGAAGTTTTTCAGAAAACTTAGGTCAGGATTTAGAAGACGTTTTTCAAATCGACCTCAGGTCTAAATGGGTTAATACATACTGTTTCCTACATTGCATTCATGCAAGATATGATGTTCAAGCACTGTTTAAGGCTGCAATTCTGTACAGCACATATGCACCAAAAATTATATACGTTATTTTCTGTTCAATTCTCTTACATTTGCTCAAATTGAATTTAAAATGTATTGGAATTGAACTCAACTGATTCTCAGTGCTTATTGTGTTATTCTGCAAAAATAACTAAGAAACAATGTGGGCTCGCTTAAAGCCAAAAACATTGTAGTATAAAAAGTACAGATTCAGTTTGACTTGGTATCTCTCTGTCTGTGTGTTGTGTGTGAGTGTAGACTTGCCTTGGTTGATCAGATTGGGAGCACCTGTTATTATTCTCCTAATTGTCATCAGTTATAGACCTGCTTGCATAGCTGATGGTAGTAAGGCAGTGGTATTCAACTAGATTTGGCAGGGAGACACAATTGTAAAACGACTTGAAGTCGAGGGCCACAAGACCGTGTTCATGGTTAATGTATGGCCGCTTGTTGTGCGCTATAGGACACAACAATGGTCATATTATGTCCATTATGGTAATCTCTCAAGAACAGATTCCGACCTGCGGTGGAATCTGTCGGAGCGGTTCGTCCTAACCAGTGCGCATTGGATACAAGTGGGCGTGCCTTCAGATCAGGAAGTGGGCCGCGCTTTACCCAATCAAATGTAGTGGGCGGGATTCACGTGTCCATCCACCATGATCCACCCTCCCCCCCTCGAAACTAGCCGAAACTAATTTAACAATAGCGTCCTCGGAGCGGACAAAACCACGGAAAGATATTCACATTTTAAATTACTCTTTCATCATAGAAATAAGTGGGCTTATAACCAAAACCATCCATGTTCTCTGGGAGAAGTGGTGTTAGTGTTCCGTGTAGAAATATTGTTAGTGGGAATGAAAACATGGTCGCACCAACCGGAAGTGATGCGCTATAGGCAGACATGAAACCGGTGTTTCCCTGCGCTCTAGTCTAACATTATACTCCTGCCAGACTCCACAGAATATCAGAAAAGCAGAGGTCGCTGTTTTTCATTTTCTGTGGGGTCTGGCTACGCGAGACTACCATTATGGTAACTCATTAGGGCCTGCTTCATACTGCATTAATGCCTTTAGATGTTTGATACTAGTATCATTTCTGTGCCAGTTCTTTATAATGCACATGCTTTTCATTTGGGTATTGAGAGTTTTGGAGCTTGAAATGTACAAACGTTTTAGCATAAAAATATGTTTTGAGGAAAATATAGTCTATAAATAGTGAGGATATCTATAGGTTCTCGCTTCTGCTGCAGCGAGCCCACAATAAAATCTTAACTGCAGCTGCATTTTACTTTCATGTACATGATTTCCATTAACTGATGTCCTTTAACTCCGTGTTCCTGGTCTCAGCGCCTTTGCAACAGGAAAGCTGAATACTGGTCATGGCCTTTCCCAGGCATTCCATCCTGCACACCCTGAGTGTGCTGCTCTTGGCCTGGACGTTGGTGCGCTGCCAGGCCCCAATCGAGCCAGAGGAAGAGGAGGAGGAAGAACTGATGGAGGCGACAGTTATACCTAAAGCAGCGCCGAAAGCCAAGCCCTACCCGTGTCCTCCAGAGTGCAGCTGTACCAGAGAGGGGGCGGTGGACTGTGCTGGAGTCGACCTCACCGAGTTCCCCACTGAGCTGTCTGAGGACACACGGCAACTCGCCCTGCAGGTCTCCACATCCACATCCACTCACTCGCTCACTCACCCGCTCACTCACTCGCTTACGCACTCGCTCACCCACTCGCTCGCCTGCTCACCCGTTCACCCACTCACTCGCTCGCTCGCCCGCTCCCTCGCCCGCTCATTCACTCGCTCGCTCGCCTTCTCACCCGCTCCCTCACTCACTCGCCTGCTCATCCACTCCCTCACTCACTCACTCACTCACTCACACGCTCGCTCACTGGGGCGGCTGTGCCTCAGGAGGTAGAGCGGTCACTTGGGAATCGCAAGGTTCCCGGTTCAATCCCAGGCCCCTCCTGGGTTAGTTTGAAGTGTCCTTGAACAAGACACTGATCGCTCCCGATGAGCTGCTGGTGGTGAATGTAATGCACATTGTAAAGCACTTTGAATAAAGGCGCTATATAAATGCACCATTTACTCAATATACGTCACACTAATGCTTGATTTTCATTGCATGCGTACATCTAGCTGATCTACATCTACAGTACATCAGCGTGTAACAAAGTATAAATCATGCTTCAGTCTAAGTCCCCCCCCACACACAGACACACGCACGCACGCACGCACGCACGCACACACACACACACACACACACACCATGTGACAGTATATTTGTCTCCTGGTGGCAGAACAACCAAATCGAGGAGGTCACGGTGGAGCACCTTTCCGGCCTCCACCTGCTGGAAACTCTCAACCTTCAGAACAACTGGCTCACAACACAAGGTAAACCCCCAGACACAAAAATCATAATTCATACTTTGGCGTATGACTGCGTTGCTCACCGCGAATAACTGATTTTTCCGGCAAGCAGCGCAGACGAAGTATACATTTTTCCTTGGTTTATATGTGCGGTTATAATTTGCAACTGATAATGGCGTCAGAAATATGTTCCACCAGATTTGGCTGATCCTGTATCAGTTCAGAAGCCCCAACTGTACAGACATTTTGCCATAGTTTTGACCTGTCAAAACGCTTAAATAATACAGCATCTGTGCCGCGTCTGATCCGTATGCTTATGATATAATGATAAAAATAACTTTCACATGTGCTGCCCACTCAGATCAGAACACAACAAAATGGTTCTATTTTTGGTTTAAGTATCCTTAAATTTGGTCTATTTAAGGATACTTACTTATGTAGGCCTTTTAGTGCATTAGAAACTTGCCTTTTGTCTCCATTCAAGGCTTGGAAGATGAAGCTTTTGAAGTGATGGAGCATCTGACTTATTTATACTTGGCAAATAATAAGGTGAGTCACACAGAAAGCCTTCAACTGTTCAACTTGTTTTTCTTCTCACTACTAACTTTGAACCCAACAAAGTTCATGTGTGTGATTCCAGGCACTGTTGAGATGGTAGTTGTTTTGGAAATGTATTCTATTCTATTCTGTTCTATTCTGTTCTGTTCTGTTGACAGTGGGGTGAGTAATTGTAAACTCAATGATATCCTGTCTACTCTCACACAAGCGTGTCCAAGTTTATGCTTGTAATCACTTACAGTATGTCTGTGCCAGCTGATCTGAGATAAAATGTATTGGCGAGCAGACCTTTTTGGAGAGACAGACAGAGAGAAAGAGAGACAGACAGACAGGCAGGCGGGCGGGCGGGCGGGTGGGCGCGCGGACGGACGGACGGACGGACAGCCAGCCAGCCAGACAGACAGACAGACAGACAGACAGGGGAGAGACATTAATAGATGGAAATATTTGATAGGCAAGGCCCAGGGGATGCTGGAAAGAAAATGGGATTTTGTAACCCTGTTGACTGGGGTCCGCAGGCTACTTGGGCCCACTCCTTTTTTCCCTCTATGTCCCATCTCTTCACCAGAAATTGCCAATCTACGAGCTCACAGTCCATCACGCTGTGATGCTTTGTGAACTTGTAGATCTGCTATTTTAGTGGAATGTCCGCCTATTTTGACATGCCCCGAAAGGGACGCTATAGGGTTCATGTGCTTAAGTGCTTGCTAAGCCACAACCACAATGTCACCCATATTGCTATAATCCATGGACCACATTATAAAGGACAGAGCTCTTTAGTGTATGTACACTAAAATGTAATCTCGCTAGTTTCTGCTACTGTACTCGATGCCATTTGGTAAAATAACACAATACGCCTGTACATTTAGGTAGATGTGACTGGAATGAGCTTGGCAAAACCCTACTTTCAGAACACATACACAGTAAAATGAGTGTTCATTAAATTCTGAGAGTGCAAACATTCTTTTAGCGTTCTGGTGTGCCGGCCATACGTCCTGCTGAGTAACCCACATTTGGCGTTTATGAAATGCAAAATGTTTTAATTTTTCTACTACACCATATATACCAGTACTGTTTCCCAAACGCTTTAGCCCGAGACCCAAAAGAGAAATTACCTTGAGACCCAAGCTTACAGAAATAAGCTATATTATTAATTAACGTTTTGATAGTGAAAATAGCCTAGGGTCTTATAATTTCTGAAATTCTTTTGAAAAATGTTTTCAGAGTTTTTTATTTATTTTACTTTTGAAAAGCTTTTGAAATTATATTTATTTTTTAATTATAGGAAACGTAAAAAAAAGAAAAAGGGATATTTACTTGCGACCTATAGAAATGGGTCTGTGACCAAACAATGGGTCCAGACTCATTGTTTGGGAAACAGTGCCGTAGACTACTGGATGAATCGTATCAAAATAAACAATCCACTGATTCTGGATTGTCATTCCTGCCAGTGAAACGGCAGACTAACACATACAGACAGCGGAGTGGCTATAAAGAGAAGAAAAGTTCCTTTGGTCATGTGAGGTTTCTGTTCTGCTTGCAGCTCAATTTAGCACCCAAACACCTGCCTCCCTCTCTGGTCAGCGCTGATTTTGCTGCTAATCATCTTACCAAGATCTACCCATATACATTTGGCCAGAAACCACATCTGAAGTAAGGTTGTGTTTGTGTGTTTGTGTGTTTGTGCGTAGTTACCTGAATTCTTGCCTGTTGGGTGTGTCTTCATATGTCTCCATCTCATAACTCTTGTCCACTCCAGGTCCGTATATCTCCATAACAACAAGCTGACAGACACAGGGCTTCCAGACCACATGTTCAATGGGTCCAAGAGCCTGGAGATCCTCATCATGTCCAGTAACTTCCTACGCCTTGTTCCCAGAAACCTGCCCTCCACCCTCCACCGCCTTCACCTGAAGGTGCCAACATCACAGCAAATGATTGTGTGCAGTCATGATGTGCTGCAGCTATTATTATTACAGCAGGTTTTTGGGCGAACACCTACACTTCGTGTGACGGCGACAAAAATAGCCAATCTACAAGCTACGGGCTTGTAGATGAGTTATTTTTGCTGTGGGACACCATCATACGGTGGAGTACATATTTAGCATAACTCACTGTATGACAGCTCTGGTAGCTCAGAACAAGACACTGATGATGACATGTAATTATTATTATTGTTGTTAGGCCTGTCCCAATTATTACATAATTGATTGATTGATTGAAATTTTTATTAGGCAAAAAGAATGTAAAACAACACAGTTACATTTATAATGCTTTTGTCTAAAAGGTCCGGCCAAAAAAAAATAAAAAATATATACCATTATGTACAAAAAAGGTCATGGGAAAATAATGAAATATATACAAAACAAAACATGATCAAAATAAAAATAAAAAGTGTGTACAAAAAAGGGGGAGGGAGGGGGGGTCGTCTGTCTACAGGGAAACTGGTACTAGCTCCTCTTTAGGCCTCCAGAAAGATGAGTTTTTAGGGCTGTTTTGAATGAGCCCAGCGAACTGCATTTTTTGAGGGATGGGGTTAGACTATTCCATTCCTTGGTGGCAGTGCTATAGAAGGAGAATTTGCCCATGTTTGTTTTATGGGTGGGTGTTACCAGATTGTTGTTTACGCTCCCTCTAGTTTTGTGACTGTGGGTGTCACTAACTTTTTCGAGGTACTTATACAGATATGCAGGTATAGGGGGCATTTCGGGCAAATCTGCATTTACAATTTTGAAGACCAGTCCCATTTTTAATTGTATAACCCTGTCTTCCACCCTGAGCCAGCCTAGGCTGGCAAAGTGAGTGGGAGAGAGGTGGGTCATGGGCCCCAGTCCGAGAAGTAGTCGAATCAGTTTGTTTTGGGAGGTTTGAAGCTTAGTCTTCAGTGACACTGAGGTGTTGGAGTACCAAGAGGAACTAGCATAGTCAAAAAGGGGCTGAATCAGGGCCCCAGAGAGGGTCCTGAGTGCCTGAGGGTTGACAAAAGAGGAAACTGCCCATAAATCTGGTTCTCTGGTTTACTCCTTTGAACACCTTTGTTGCCATGCTTTCACCTGTCAGGTGTTTGTCAAGAATACATCCCAAGTAGGTAATCTCTTCTTTGCTAGTGATGATTGTGTCATCGACTTTGACCTTGAAGTCATTTACCTTCATTTTACTGAGGGAATGTTTGGTCCCAAATAGGATGGATTCGGTTTTCCCAAGGTGTAGTGACAGTCATCAGCGAACAGGAACAGTTTGCAGTTACAGGCAGCATTCATGTCGTTAATGTATAGAAGAAACAGTAACGGCCCTAGAATGCTGCCTTGAGGAACCCCGCAGCTCACCGGGAGGGATGAGGACATGGTTCCGTTGATGTCAACCACTTGTTCTCTACCCTCCAAGTAAGATCTCATCCAATTTAGTGATGTGCAATCAAAACCAATCGCCCTCAGCTTATCAAGTAGAATTTCGTGGTTTACAGTGTCAAATGCCTTTTGGAGGTCCAGCATGACCATGCCGCAGTATTTGCCCGAGTCTACCTCACGTTTGATGTGATCGGTCAAGTACAGTAGGCATGTGTCAGTGGAGTGGGATGTTCTGAAGCCCGATTGGAATTCAAACAACAGCTTACGCTCGCTGAGGTAGCTGTTGATTTGTTCTTGGATTGATCGCTCTATAACCTTTGAGATTGAACAAAGGATGGAAACAGGCCTATAGTTGCCAGGATCTAGTTTGCTTCCTTTTTTAAATAGAGGGATTACTCTTGCCAACTTGAATTCTTGTGGGACATGACACTGACTTATGGATAAGTTTGTAATATGGGCTACTAAGGGAGCAATGGAGACCGCTGCGTCTCTGAGGAATCTGGTGGGGATGTTGTCAAGGCCGGTGGCCTTGTTTGGCTGTAGGGCGAGGAGTTTTTTTTGCACATCAACAGTCAAAACAGGTTTGAAAGAGAAATAATCCTTTTTAGCCCCTAGTTTCTCATAGTGAGCTTGAATGTGGTCGGGGCCATACAGACCTGAATGCTGAGGGAGTTTGCTTACCAACTGGGTTGCAACTGTGGTGAAGAAACTGTTAAAACAGTCCGCTACCAATTGCTTGTCGGTAGTGAGCGAGCCACTTGAAATAATGCAAATGTTTGTAGATTTTGTCTGAATTTTTCCGTTGCAGCCTAATTGTTTTAGTGCCTCCCACAGTTTTTGTGGGTGGCTTTTGTTAGCCTCTATGTTCTCATTTAAGAAATTCTTTTTGCCATTTCTGATCAAATTAGTAACTACGTTTCGTAGTTTTCTGCACTTTTCAAGTAGCTCCTCACTTTTGTTTTTTCTGAACTCGGAGAAGCTTTTGTTCCTGAGTTTGATGGTATTCAAAATATCACCCTTCATCCAAGGTTCTGTGCTAGCTTTGACCCTCACCACCTTTGTGGGTGCGATGTTATCAAGTACACACAAAAAAGCTTTTTTGAAACAGGACCAGGACTCCTCCACAGAGGTGCAATTTAGGACATGGGACCAGTCCATTTTTTCAAGAGCTGTTGTTAGAAGATCACTAGAGTAGTGTTTCATAGACCTGCAGCTGATTGTCCTGTGACAATGAGCTCTAGGTCCGTGAATCTTCCGAGTGCAGAAAATGATATTGTGATCACTTAAACTGCACTCAATAACACCGCTCTTGGAAATTCTGGACTGGTCCGTCGTCAACACTAGGTCTATGATTGATTGAGAAGCAATGCCCACCCTTGTAAAATGCTTTATCAGCTGGGTAAAGCTGTGCAGGTCACAGAACTTTCTAAGGGACTTAAAGGTAGCTGAGTCTTCCTTCAGAACACAAGTGTTAAAGTCACCAATTAGTACCGTCTCAGTGTTTCCTAAACCCACAACATGTTCCTCAATCAAGTCATAAAATGCATTTTGATCTGGGGGTCTGGGGATCTGGGGGTCTGTATATGGCGCCAATTCAAATCAAGTAATTTATTTCAGATACTCGCAATTATTTTGCGTAATCATCATAATCGTTTCCATGTTGAAAACATGATGTGTTGTGAGCTTATATCAAATTATTAAACATGGCCTGTTTTGATTATTGGTATCGGTCATTGTCAGTAATTTCTTTGCATAAGTAATGTGTCATATCTGCCTGTACAATTTTAGGCTGGTAAACCCTCCCTCCGGAAATCTCATTTCCATTTGATTTCAGGAGTGAGTCTGGCATGATCGCCCATTCTGCAATATTGGTTGTGGGCTGGAGTTGGGCGGGAGTAATACCGTTGACTGACAACCCCTTCAGCCAATGATCGTTGTTCCCCTCCAGCCAATCAGCAGACCTCCAGACTAATGTGACGCAATGGGACTTTTGAGACGGCCATGCCCAAAATAGGTTGCCTTATTCGGATACATGCGTAGCACTGCCCGCCCCTCCTGGTTCTCTAAATTTTTATTTTTAAATAGGCTCTGTCATGATTAATTGACCACATATATGAAGTTAAACAACTAAATTCTATCCAAACGATATCTTAAAAGTAAATTCCGTGCCTCAAAAAAGAAGTTTGAGAGCGTTTTTAAAACGAAAGTAAAAAGTGTAACTGGCCACAGAAACAATGGTGGATCGTTCCTTTTTTGTCGGCTTCACTCGGTCCCGTTCGGGCTCACTCGTACTCGCCACCTGATTGGCCAACTGTCGCTGTCAATCACAGAACGATGAGCGACAATGCTGATAGGCTCGGTTAGCTGGTAATTCCACTAGGGAGGGAGGAGGGTTTACCAGGCTAGTACAATTTTTGCATACAAAGCCTAAAAAGCCAAACAGAAATGTAATTACAATTTTTCAATGGAAAAACATAATTAAATCGTTAATTACAATTATTTGTTTGACAAATCAATTTCATGATCGTCATGTCAATCTACAGAGCAACAAGCTTGAGAAGATCCCGCTGGGGGCTTTTGACGGCTTGTCAAACCTCAGAGAGCTGTACTTACAGAACAACCTACTGAGCAATGAGGGGATGGACAATGAGACCTTCAGGTGGGGACACTGCCATGTAACACCTAACCACACATTTACCAAAACACTACTACTACATCACTTTATACATACTTTTTTAAATCATTGTAATCACCATCATCTACTTTATGTTAGTATTTTTCTTTTCTTCTCTCTTTCAAAACTTTCCTCTATTTTGCGTTGCTTTATTTATTTATTCCTTTACTAACATGTATTCACTCACACTAATTTACATTTGAAAGTCATTTAAGGTGCTGTTAGTAATTTGTTTTGGTTAAACTCTGGTAGTAATCTTTTCTCTCCAGCTCTCCAGTCTTTAGTCAGGTAATGGGTCATCAATTTAATCCAATCAGGAGAGAGAACCCATTTATCAGCTTCAATTTAATAGTGTTCCAATTCCAATGTTGTCTGTTAATTCTTTGTTTCATCACATCCAATTTCACTTGTTTATCCCATAACCTGTATGAGTTCTCTCTCCTGATTGGATGAAATTGCTATCCTGATCTGATCACATCTCTATTATAAAGAGGTCGTGAGACAGGGAGAGCCCTGTTACCGAACAAATACTGTATAGCAATGATTACTATCGGATAGAGCTATTTAACACTTATTTGAACAACAACAAAAAATCACTTACACCCTCTTTAATTTTCTTCTTTTTTTTAACCTCTTTTGGGGCTAACATTCGGGAAATATATTTAGTGTGGAGCAAAAACAGGAGGGGACTATTACAGAGCCCATGGGAATCCGGTCAACTAAGTACAGGTTTGCTAACAAACCTGACATGAACACGGTACATGCTTAAATGAAATGCATAAATAAAAGGTATACAAAAACTAATTTACCACTGACCCTCCTTGAAAACTGAGAAAAGTGAACAATGTTGATGACAAGGTTCCTCATCTTTTATAACATTGTGGAGAAAGACGAAGTAGTACTGGCAAACACCACACCACTAATTTGTTTGTGGTATTTACAGTAGTAGAGAGAACAGTGGTAGAGAGACTAACATGAACATCTTGCCTCTCTGCCTATAGCCAATTGAGCAGCTTGGAGTGTCTGGACCTGTCGAACAACAACCTGAGTGTAGTCCCCATGGGTCTGCCTCGCAGCCTGGTGCTGCTGCACCTCGAGAAGAACAACATCCGCAGCATCCCCGGAGATGCGCTCACCTCTGTCAAAAACCTGGAGTATTTGCTTTTACATAACAACAAGCTCCGCTCACGTTCCATCCACCCCACTGCCTTCCAGGTACTGATTACAGCACCGCAACGTTAGATTGTACTGCAGATGCTGGGTAGAATCTCTTGGGACATGAGCAAAAAGTAGCGGTCTGTTTCAACTTTGAACAGCATCATAATAAACATGCGGCTTACAGGAGAAAGCGTTATCCTCCCCTCACATTTTTTTAAATCAACATATTTCAAATTGATGTGTACCCACTACCCACCTGGATTTAAACCTGGATTTCACGCATGAGAAACCAAACATCTGCTACTCTTTGATCCTGGACGAGTCCCCAAGCACCTACCAGTTTGTTTTTTTGTATGTTTATTTTGTTTGCCCAATACTACCAGAATCCATTGACCTTTTGTATCAATTTATTTGGGGTAAAGTGATTTTTTCATATATTGACCCGTCTAATACCTCCAGGGCTTGAAGAAGCTGCACACGCTCCACATGTACAACAACCAGTTGGAGCGCGTCCCCAGGGGCCTGCCGCGCCGCGCCAAGACCCTGATGATACTGCACAACGCCATCAATGAGATCGGCCGCAACGACCTGGTCATGCTGTACACGCTGACGGAGCTCAACCTCAGCTACAACCGGCTGACCAGCCCCAAGGTGCACCGCGAGGCTTTCAGGAAGCTGCGCGTACTGGAGACGCTGGACCTCTCGGGTAACATGCTCCACTCGCTGCCCCTGGGCCTGCCCCGCAGTCTGCAGGAGCTGAAGATCAAAGACAACCAGCTGAGCTCCATACCGGACGGGGCGCTGGCGGGCATGCTGAAGCTGCGTGAGATCAACCTGAGCAACAACCAGCTGAAGGTCAACTCCGTCTACCAGGGAGCCTGGATGGAACTCAACACGCTAAAAGTGAGTGGAGGGCATGTCCATGTTTGGAATCTGGGCTGGCGTTGGAGATGTCCATATTTGGGCATAATCCGCAGACACATCCACATAACATTGATAATATAACGGCGTAAAGAATGTAATGCAAAAGTGCTAAGTTCTTATTAGTGCACAATGCTCTATTATCAGCAGCTTGATGGATGTAACGTGGAACAAATTATAGATAGCTTCAAGCTGTTTGATTTACGTTTTGGCATCTGGAGTATTCTTCCTAATTGGAGACGTTCATATTCCAAGAAGAGAGGATGATGACAGTCTTTTTTCCCTATTACCTTCATAGCTGTTGTTTAGTGGCAAGCCTGTAGCAAGCCTGTTTTTCAATTGCACTGTTTGGTTGCCAAACCATGCTCTAATTCCATTATGTAATGATGCTCTCTAGGATTGTATCAACATGATGCATACTCATACATAAAGATCATGCTAACCTCGTATCACAATATTTCAATTTTTATTTTAGTTTGAGGATCCAATGGAGTTAGCTGCTTTTGTCAGAAGCACGTTTTAATACTTTTTATTGGTTCAATATTTTTTTTTTACCAACACACAGACATAAAGGGTGTTCAATTAATAGCACTGATTTATGGGGAAAAAAATGCAAAAGCGGAAAAAAATCGTTAGCTGGTTCCTGCTGGACAGCAACGATTATTACAATTCCAAACATGATTTATTTAATTACTTCAGTTTATATTAGTAGCTTAATGACTAGTATTACAATTCTATTGTCTTTATTCTGTCCAATGTATTTGTATTTTTTTTTATAGAAAATAAAAATGGATTCCAATTCAAAAATAGCAAAAATAGCAGATCTACAAGCTCAAAATGCGCGAAGCGTTTTGAGCTTGTAGATCGGCTATTTTTGCTACTTTTGTGTGACATAGAATGGCGAAAAAAGTTAAAATATGGAGAGACAGTATATGCAATGTGGCCCTCTGGCAAGGGCGCCGAAACCGTGGGTGCCCGGGGGCTAAAGCACCCACTGTGGGTGAGGAGCACCCACTGGGTGCTGGTAAAAAAAAAAAAAAAAAAGTAAAAAAAAAAAAATATTTTTCAAAATCAGATCGCCTGGTTCAGATCGCCACTGAACAACCGAATTAACCGAAATAAAGTTACAAAACCCCCCCAAAAAAGTCAATTAACCGACCAAAACCCGCAGTGCGCCTTGTTGGGCACCCGCTAGAGCTTATAAATATCGGCGTCCCTGCCCTCTGGAGTGAGTGTGGAAATATAGTGGCCCTCTCCATCATCAAAGTTGCCCACTCCTGGGCTATATGTTATCTATTTATGGAACAGGCGATGTGTGTTTTCTACAGACGCTGGACCTGTCTGGTAACCAGCTGTCACATATTCCATCTGACCTGCCTGAATCCCTGGAGTACCTCTACCTGCAGCGCAACCGCATCACCACGGTGCCCGCCTCGGCTTTTGAAGGCACTCCTAACATCAAAGGCATCTTCCTTCGGTAAGGATGCACAGAGCAGTGTCGCCATGTCCGCTTATTATTTTAATTGACTTTGGGCTTGTTTTTCTGTAAAGTCGCTTGTAAATGTTGGAAGTTGCGGGTTGCTCACTTTTGTGAGCTTGTAGAGCGCTATTTTTTAAAAAAATTGAAAGAGACATTTTAAAACACAAATCTTGTGCTCCCGTTTTTATGCAAGACTTTCTGGGAACTCAGATTAGTTTGTAACTGGCACAAAATATTTTAAGATCGGGGTCCGTGGCCAATTACATTGATTTGGAGGTCTGTGACATGTTGAGAGAACCACTGCTCTAAAACGACATTAGACAATAAATACATAATACACATCCTTCAGATGCACTGAACGCCATGCTGTGCAGCACTTTCTGCAGAGAGACTTCAGAATTAAATGCACTACGGTAGATTCTAACCTACAACCTCTGACGTGGTGGGCAGGCAATTCACCGCTGCGCCCCCCCGAGCGCCTTACATTCTCTATTCACGCACGCACACACGCACACACACACACACACACACACACACACACACACACACACACACACACACACACACACACACACACACACACACACACACACACACACACACACACACACACACACACACACACACATACAAACACCAACCTCAGCCCCTTGCCCTTCCCCACTCAGAAATACTTTTCACATCCATTTGAATTAAAGTTTGAGAGGAGATCTTGTTCACTTTCCTACATATTATCATTACACATGTTGCCAGTCGTTGGCTCCCCTACACCATTTTCATCAACACTCCATTCATCCTCCATCAGTGTTTTGGGGTTAGATGGTCTATCTCATGGCAGCTGAGTGACATATAAGGGATAGATTGTCAAAACTGATTCAGAGAATTCACTGAGTCGTCAGGTTTTTCCAGGTCTTTGGTCAATGACTCCGTCAGTTCTCAGGTTTCTTTTCCATTTGGATTCTGATCCATGCTGAGGAGATGATTATGTAAGTGGGGCAGAGGAATGCTTTGGAGGAAATTGGTGATTTTCTTTTGATTGCTTGGATAAAAGTGCTCAGCTGTGGTCGGGTAATCTTACACCATGGATTTAAAATAAAAAATAAATAAATACAGTTGAGTCCAAAATGATGGACCATTTTAAAAGCTGGTTTTGTTTACCTGTTCTTTCTCAACAGCCCACCTAGACTGAGGACTAGCTAGGTTTTAGTCTCCCTCAGTGGACTGTTATGAACTCATCTTAACGCTGCCATAATGAATCTACTGCAACATCCTGTGAGTGTTATTGTAACATCGCAGACTAGTAAGCAACACAGCTGCACCAAACAAATTAATAGTGAGCGTGTTAGATTTTCCAGAGCCAAGGGCATGCCGCTGTGCTGTTGCTTACATCACTGTGTACATTGATGGCAGCCTGCCATGTTTAACCGTGCTGTAGTTTTTCCACCTGAAGTGGAATGCAAGCTACAAAATCAGCCTATAGGGTGTTGTGCCCCTTTTAACAGATTTTGCGGTTGTATTTTGTTCCATGTTGCGATAACGTGATATCTAATCTCTCTACTTCCCTTCCGTTAATTTGCTCTTAATTAATTTCTTCAAGAATGTCCCCACTGCACAGACGCGATAGTATGATTTACACCTAAAGCACTCCAGTTTTACTCAATTGCTACCTTCTAGAACAAAACCCCAGAGAGATCACTGACAAGAGCTTTTTGGCATTACGCTCGGCTTGGTTTATCATTAAGGCCCCATCGCAGCCGCTTCATGGCCTGTTTTGACGGGCCATGACCCCACCCAGGCTGTTGTGCACTTCATGCTGCTCCTAGCAGCTGCTAACGCATCAGTTAGGAAATGTTTTTTTTCTCTTGTTTTTTTTGCTCCACCCACAGCTGGAAGCCTTTGGCCTGAGCCAATTTATGGCTTCTGGGATGCTTGCATCAGTAGGACTAGGAGTAGGGGAAAGGGGGATTTGTGAATGTGCGTGCACATGCATAGTATGTGGGTGTGTGTCTGCACGTGCACATGTGTATTGGCATTGTTCATGTTTTGCACATGGCCAGCATACAGTTGCGCAAGCTTCAGTTGATTAAAAAAGAAAATCTGTGGTGGCTGATTTTCATCATTACGGGCCTTTCATCTGAGATGGATACACAACAAACAAATACCTATGACTATATCTCATTTCAGTGTGACACTGAGATGACTACAAACAGATGGGTCATCCCCCCAACCCTAAACACACGCACACACACACACACACACACACACACACACACACACACACACACACACACACACACACACACACACACACACACACACACACACACACACACACACACACACACACACACACACACACACACACACACACACACACACACACACACACACACACAGACACACGCATCAGATTTATGCACACCACCCGCTGTCTTTGGGATCTCCTCCATGTAAGTGATGGTGTTCACTTCCATTCTTATGCTTGTGGATTTGAAAGATGGAACACAGTAAAATCCTGAAATAAGAGTGTACAAATGAAAACAAATGGACCTGTAAGGGTTAATTTGTTGAATTTGACTGACAGACAGTTATAGGCTGTTGTGGAGGCTTGTTATGAAGCACTACAAAACCACAAAGGGTCTTCCTCAGGTTGTGAATGTCCTCTCTCCCTTCTGAGGGAGATCCTTGGTTTTTGAAAGCGGTCTTCATTCTTCTTGCTTTAATAGTGACCTTGTTGTGTACAGTTGTTTGTTTGTATGTTTGTTCCTGCTCTGTGCAAGTGTGCCTGAAGTAACCTTCACTGGCTCCCTTTTCCATTTCAAAGTTTTTTCATTTACTAACAGACGTGGCATTTTCTATTCCAGCTCTAACCGACTGTCGGTGGACTCGGTGAAGGAGAGCTCTTTCGCCCATTTGCCCTACCTCCAGGTCATTGATGTCGGCCCCGGCAGCGAGGACCTAGCTTTCAAACGCGAGGAAATGGAGGAACTGGAGGAGGAGGACGCATGAATCAACAAATGCTCGAAGGGAATTGTCACAGGACTGCATAGTTGAAAGGAGAATGAGAGAGAGAGTACTTAAACCCTATATAATTCGTTGTACGTCAAATAGCAATGTTTGCCTATTTTCTCAGAATGTTTGCCTATTTTGAACTGCCCGGAATAGGGACGCTAGGGTTCATGTGGTTAAAATGGCGATGAAGAGATGATTGAAAGGTTCCATCTTTCCCAGGTGCATTGTTGTAAGGAATGGCGGGTTCACATATTTCTGGTGCAGGATACCGGAGGAAATTCTATGTTTCTCTTTTTGTGCAGGGTGGGTTTAGTCTACAAAGCAAGTTTGTTTTTATTATCATTAAGGAGTCTTTTTTTCCCCACGCACAAATCGATTAATATATTACATTTTTTTTAATTGACAGAGATAAAAAGGTAAATACTTGTTTTATGTTGATCATATGGTTTGTCTTTCTGTGCTCTGCTCTGTGTAATGTCCTAAGTGGCTACACTGTCACTGTAGGTTAAAGACTGAACAAAATAACCCACCTAGTTCTTATCACCAATGCCCCAGAACTCTGAAACTGCTACACTGTTAAATACCCTACATGAAGTCTTGTTGTTAACATTAAAACTGATCCTAAGAGCTGTGTCAAATTGAAAATGTAGCAATGAATTGGAGTGGTCCAGATGTATTGGAATTGTCCTGTAACAACATTTATTTGCCTTTCATTTTGAGAACTGCACATGACAGTGTTGTATTGCCATTTTCTTATACCATGCATTTGTGAATGAAATGTTTCAAAAATGAGTACAACAACTTGGAGCTTTATCAATGCTGCTACTGCCTCACTGTCCTGTCCTGTTTTATAAGATAAATATTGCAAATATTTTTATACAACATCTAAAATGATTTTGCTTTATATTCACTATATTGAATGCAATGTGGCTTTTACATGCAGTATTATTATAATGTCACCTTTACATACCGTGAAACACAGCAATAAATTATTTAAAAAAGAAATGTCACTGCATTTCTTGATATCTGTAAGGAAATCAAACAGTGTGGCGTGGATGTGCTCAGTGAGCAACCATACACCACCAAATTTAAATAATAAATCTTGACCACCTCCAGTAGTCAGTCAATTTCAAGCAAATTTGTTTTCACACAGGAGAAAGGATGTGCTGTACATGGAAGAAAAAACAAGAACTAGAAACTGGTGTCTTTCCACAGCAGACATCATGACATGACAGCACGGTGGCACATTTATAATCTGGTTGTAATTGTAGATAAAGTCATTATGACCTTTTAGAAAGAAGAAAATTAAGATGAACAGGACGACAAAGTTTAAAGGGCTTAAGTGCTTAAAGCAAGCACAGAATGGCCTGGCTACTCAATTTTTTTAGACATGGTTGTGGGCTATGAATCGACCAGGCATCTAATTGACTCTGAAATAGCCTCCTTGTTATTCCCAGTATCTGGTGAAGCTGCTTTTAGTCGTAATGCACCCAGTCACTCTCATGAAATGTGCCCCATCTCTTGCCTGTTTGAAGACTAGCCTCAAAACATTTCTCTTTTCAAAAGCCCTAGACTGGGGTGTACTGGGGAGAGAATATTTTGTGAACAAAATATTCTCACTAACTTTGAATTTCAAGAATCACATCATAAGGATATTTTGATGGAAATACGTATTTGCATTAAACTCTGCCTTCAGACAAGAAGAAGCCATGCCATATGTTGTGAGACAAAAAGAAAAATACATCATTATTATCATACTATATTGTGGGGTTGTAAAAAAAAAAATTATATGGCATATAGGAAAATCATACGATATTATGGCATTACTAAAAGTAAAGACTATGTTGTAAAAAACAAAAAATGCCTTAATGGTGCATCTGGTGGTGTAGAAGTAAAACACGGACCCACAAAATAGACACCTGGCAGATTGACCTACTGTATGAGTGATAAATAATTTATAAACTTAAGGGATATTTCACTTTCAAACATGTTTGGAGTCATGTTATCGCTTACTCAGGCTTTTGCGAGTAGACTGCCAGGACTTGTAGTGGGCTGGATGGTTCTCCCCAGGACCCGCTTGGTGGCTTGTCCTCACCAGGATGTAATATTTTACACACCAATGTACAGTACAAGTACTGTAACTGTACTGTATGTTTATGTGTAACACTATAAGGAAGTTATTGATTCCAGAACCAATTTGTGCTACTACGCTATTCAGTGCTTTGTAGTAATACGTGTGCGTGTGCGTGTGCGTGCGTGCGTGTGTGTGTGTGTGTGTGTGTGTGTGTGTGTGTGTGTGTGTGTGTGTGTGTGTGTGTGTGTGTGTGTGTCTGGAGCTAATCTAGTGTTTTAATTATCTAAACTACATTTATAGGTTCAATCTGAGATAAAAAATCACACCCTGTGTGAAGGAAGCGGTGCCTTTGGGCTTAACTCATTTCAGTTCGTCCCTATTGGTGGTCTGAGTCCACTTACCAAATTTGTACGTGGTAGCATGCTGCAAACTGGAATGATGGCTGTTTGAAGCCCAGCCAATGGGCAGACAGAGGGGGCGGGGCTTAACTAATTACAGTTTGGCCCTATTGGTGGTTTTAGTCCATGTACAAAAGTTGTACTCCGTAGCATGCTGCGAACTAGAGTTATGGCTGTTTAAAGGCCAGCCAATGGGAAGACAGAGGGGGCGGGGCTTCAGCAATTCATGCTCGTCCCTATTGGTGGTCAAGTCCACATACCAAATTTGGACTTGGTGGCATGCTGCAAACTGGAGTTATACAGTAGCTGTTTAAAATCCCGTGCTCATACGGGCGGACGGACATAACATACGCTGGGGGTCCCTCCCTGGACCCCTCTTTTATAACTTCAGCAATTCATGCTCGTCCCTATTGGTGGTCTAAGTCCACATACCAAATTTGGAGTTGGTGGCATGCTGCAAACTGGAGTTATAGCCCCGTGCTCATCCCGTGCTCATACGGGCGGACGGACATAACATACGCTGGGGGTCCCTGGACCCCTCTTTGATAACCAGTGGCACGTGTGGCCAATGAGAGGAGAGATGGCATAGGCAATCTCCAAGTCTGTGTGTGTGTGTGTGTGTGTGTGTGTGTGTGTGTGTGTGTGTGTGTGTGTGTGTGTGTGTGTGTGTGTGTGTGTGTGTGTGTGTGTGTGTGTGTGTGTGTGTGTGTGTGTGCGTGTGTTTGTATGTGTTGCTTCTTTGCCGTGCTCATCCCAGGCTCAAACAAACGGACGGACGGACACGCAGACAGAGTCAAACGTAGAGCGGTTGGCACCGCTAAAAAGGAAGGAAAATGACAGCCAAACGAGTCAAAGAACAGATAAAGGTTGTTGTGTTTGACTGTGACACTCATTTCAGTCATTTAGCATTTCTATTAAAATGAATTTCTAAGAATAAATTGATCATACAAGCATTTGTAGTGTTTTTCATGGTGTTTGGAACAGGCAGACAAAATGAAGGGTGGGTAAACCAATCAGAGGCGGAGTAGAAGTGAAATCTCACATTGTTTTTTGTTTTTTTCAAATTCATTTTAATTTATTCCACAGTATAAACCTGTGTAAATGTTTAAAATGTGGCAATTTGAGGATAAAATGACATAACATCTGAAATTATCTTGATACAAATTACATATTTTTCCCCTTCCCAGCCAAATGACAAAATACAAAAAAGTATTTGAAATACGTTATTCAAATACATGTATTTAAAATACTGCCCTCTGCTGACAGCTATATTCAGTTCATCAGTGGTCATTCCTTAGTCAAAGTCAGATGTTGTCCATACCTAGAAATGTGTTAGTAAGAGAGGTATTTTCAAATGGTTCTCTCATAAAGACTTTGTAATGATCAGATGTTCTATCTAATATGACAAGCCAGAGCATATGACCGTATAAGGGACATTTCACTCATACGGAATGCTATTAAAAGATATGTATGTCACTCTATACTATAAGTGCAACATACATTAATTAGAATCCAAACTGCTCTTCAAGTGAATGCACTTAGGAATCACTGACCATTCTGTAAAAGACCAGTGATGTGAAAAGCAAAGTGGGTGCATTACAGCACTACATAAAGTATACTGTATGAAATGTATGAAATACTGTATAAGACAGTTAATACGGAGCTCCTGCAGAATGTTAGAGTATCTGTTAACAGCGGACATTTGATAAAAAACGTATTAACTTTTAGTGTACATTTAGCAGATCTACAAGCAGATCTACATTTCCAATAGCAGATAGAAGCTCAAAGTGATCTGCTGTTTCGCTATTTGACATACAACAAAGTACTTCAAGTGGTTAACAATCTAAACAGAAGGATAGGTTATCCACACACTGAAAGATGACCTCTTTGATGTTCAGTTTCTGTAATCAAATCATTTAATCTTTCATTATGTCTGGCAGCATGAGGCTACATGGCCTATGTTTCAGCATCAAGTCTTCATCAGTGCAGGCTGTTAGCACCGCTTTGTTGTATATCGTTGCTGTCAGGCAGAAACCTTGTATCTCCATGTTTCAAGGTTTTATGCTTTTTTGTAAATTAATGCCGTTCTTTATCATACAAGTGGAATGATAAATGTTAAAGAAAACCTGCTAAAGTAGTGAAAATAGCAGATCTAAAAGCTGCAAGCTTGTAGATCGGCTATTTCCCTATTTTAAAATGTTTTCAAAATAATAATAAAAAAGGAACGGTTGGACCTAGAAGGTTTCCACCCGACAGTGGCGATATATAGTTCAAAGTTCAACCCAAAACGTAATCATCTATTTGGGGCAGCCCAGTGATCATTCATACCAAGATTCATGAAAATCCCGCCATCTATTCCCGGGTTAATTTGTTAACAGTCAGATCTCGACCTTGATTGTGACCTTGACCTTCAAGGCAGCCCACCACGGAAGAGAAGCAGTGACATGGTGCAGATAATTTATATCATGGCCACAAGATCTTACTACACTGAATTCACACCAGCAGCGGGAGCCATTTCTACTGTATACCACTATTTGTTTCCGCTAAATGGGCGACTCCCTCGAAAATAAGTAAGTTGTGGTCCAACGAGAATGCCACTGTTCCGAGCAGCTCAAAGCTAGCAGCTGTGTCCGAAAGTACAGACACTTCGAGCTCATCTCTGACAGCAACGGTCTATACATTTTAGGTAAGAAATAGGCTATGCAGTTGCTCAGTCTTGATTAAATCACAATTGTGTTAGCAATAGTCTGTACTTCCATACAGTAGTCCATCTCAATTGGGGTTGAGTGCGTTCGCCTAATTCTTGCCCATTTCAGACCACAGGGCACTTCACCTCTCATCTTCTCCAGCCTATACTGATCATTCACTCCAAGTTTCAAATCTGCCTAACACTAATTTTAGCACAGAAAGCGTTTTGTGGTCACGTTTCAGGGTGCAGAAGCTACACTTTTGTCTACTCAAGCCTTGACATTAGATGAAGAGCACAGACTCAGAGTGAGCTCACTCGTAATTGAAATTCATTTCCCTGAAATACGTTACTGATAGTGTTGGTAAAATATAGATGTACAGAACCTGAACAGAGAAAAGAAAATGTGAGCAGAACATATATAGAAACAAAATAATGTACCACTTGGTTCATATACAATTACAAGTAGTATTTGCACTTTTCAAGTTGAAGCCATATGCCCAGGTACTGTATGAATGGCGTAATGTGGCCCCAAGAGAAGTTGGTGTTTCAGACCAACTATTTTTGGCCCCAGTTCCCCTTTTGTCATCATCATCATCCATCATCATCATCATCAGCCTAGCACCACCAGCATTGTTAAGGCAAAATAAAACAAAGAGGACTTGTCACTTTGTTTGTCTACACATTATCGTCCTCCACCCTATCTTCTCTACTTTATGACAGAGAAGTGACAAAATAACAGATGCTCATTCAGAGGGACATTTTTGCACACTGGGACAAATATGAGAATGTAATTAAGAAATCA